>NW_026585504.1:62455948-62494363 GCF_907164565.1 Psammomys obesus | reverse complement strand
TCTTTCTTTCTTTCTTTCTTTCTTTCTTTCTTTCTTTCTTTCTTTCTTTCTTTCTTTCTTTCTTTCTTTCTTTTTTCCAAAACATAAATTCTCTGTGTAGCCCTGGCTGTCCTGGAACTCACTCAGTAGACCAGGATGGCCTCAGACTCACAGAGATCCTCCTGATTCTGCCTCCTGAGTGCTGTGATTAAAGGCTTGTGCCCCCACACATTTTTATTTTCTAAGGTAATTCCACTGTTGTCAGAAGACATACTTTATGCACCTTTAATACAAAATAATTATGTATTTATCAACACTGGTTTAAGTATTTAATGTGTTTCTTTAATGGAATTAGTGAAGAACACCTTACACTGTTGAGATTTGTTTTCTGTCTTATATCATTTATAATTTTTTCCTTCAAAAGTGATATTTTCTATTTTCCCTTTAGTTATTTTTCTTCTTTTGGTTTCTATGTAGTCACTACTTTTGGAGTTGTTAATACTCCTAAAAATTCTGTGAGGGGGATGGGATTGCTTTAAGTATCGCTGGCTGCCAAACAGCTCACTCTGTACTCCTCAAACTCCTGCCAACTCACTTCCTTTGTCCTCCCAAGCGATGGAACAATAGAAACGACTCACACCATCTGACTTCGCAAATAGAATCTTTATTTTACATTTAGCTTTTGTATGTGTGCATGTGTGCATTGTGGGAGTCTCAGCACTCGCACACGCAGAACACGGCATATGTGTGGGGTTCAAAGGATGACATGTGGGAGTTGGTTCTTTCCTTCTGTCAGGAAGGTCTCGTAGACAAAATTTAGGTATTTAAAATTAATACTTTTTTCCTATTGAAACATTACAGTGGCTCATAAGCAATATCCTAAATTGAAATAATTTAAATCCAATTAAATATCTACATCAGTAATACACAAATGTATCCCTCCATTCCTCATTAGATCCATCTCCTTGGCAAGGTCCCTTCCATGTGGGTTATATAAGTTATATATGTATGCCATACATCACACAGGACCAACGCCATTTTGTAATGGAGTGAGGATACAAGTGTCTTCTATAATCAACAGAAGAGGGGAGTTCTAAAAAGTGTTTTCAGCTTTTCATAAACCCATGCAGTCACCTTATGTAATTTATATTGCACCATCCTGTGGTTGAAGCTGCTGTCCTGTGTCCCCTCCACCTTTATCTTGGAATCTCTCCCAGGGTAGTTCTGATGGTCATGGGTTCACTGATGCATATCTAGAAAACACCTAATTTCCCAAACTCTGCATTCTGCTGTTCTCAATATCGAGTCCTTCATTAATCAGTATTCTCTTATACGATACTTTGGAAATGTTATGTCAGTTCCCTTTGGGCCTAGATTGCTTTTTATGGGATTAGTTAGCTGTTATATGTACAGGAATTCCATATGTGTGCTGTTATTTTCTCTTCCTGTTGTCATGATTATCTTTATGTTTGACTTTCCTATTTCACTCGTCCAAGTCTATTTTCAGATTGCTCTGATTTTGCTCAATTCTAAATTTACTGAACCTCTTGAAGAAGATAATGTATTTTCTTTAAAGGCAAACTATTTGTCACAAATGTTTGAAATTTTTTTCTGCTGATTTTTCTTTCTTATCTCTGTTTTTAGATTTTCAGTCTATTTTATATTTTATAATATGCTTTAATAAAGCATAAGTTTAATTTTGAGCTCTATAACTCAATAAAATGATACTTTGTAGTATTTGATATTTTCTTCATAGTAAGTAAACCACATTTCCATTCTGAAATAAAATTGCTTGGATATTGCCATCTTGAGTGCTGTGTATCATAATGATCATCACCATCATTGTTTATCTCTATTATTAATTGTTATTGTTTTTGTTGTTGTTGTTGACTCTGTCCAAGTTAGCTTTGCCAACCAGCCTAGAGTTTTCTGAGAGGAAACATTTTTTTTATATTTAATTCATGTATTTTTTATTTATTATAATTAATTCACTATGTATCCCAGATGTAGTCCCCTCCCTTGTCCCCTCCCAATCCCACCCTCCCTCTTTCTCCTCCCATGCCCCTCTCCCAGTCTACTGATAGGAGAGGTCCTCCTCCCCTTCCATCTGACCCTAGCCTGTCAGGTTGCACCAGGACTGGCTGCATCGTTTTCCTCTGTGGCCTGGTAAGGCTTCTCCCTGCCAGGTAGAGGTGATCAAAAAGCCAGCCACTGAGTTCATGTCAGAGGCAGCCCTTGTTCCCCTTACTAGGGAACCCATTTGGGCACTGAGTTACCATGGGCTACATCTGTGCAGGGGTTCTAAATTATCTCCACGCATGGTCCTTGGTTGAAGTATCAGTCTCAGAAAATACCCCTGGGTCCAGATTTTTTGGTTCTGTTGCTCTCCTTGTGGAGCTCTTGTTACCCCCAGGTCTTTCTATCTCTTCCTTCTTTAATAAGATTCCCTGCACTCTGCCCAAAGTTTGGCTACGAGTCTCAGCATCTGCTTTGATACCCTGCTGGGTAGTCTTTCAGAGGCCCTCTGTGGTAGGCTCCTGTCCTTTTCCCTGTTTTCTCCCTCTACTGATGTCTATCCTGTTTGCTTTTCAGAATGAGGATTTGATCATCTTTTGATTGAAAAAAAAGTCCTACATCAGATAGTTCTGTGGCCATGCCTAAAATGAAGTGTTTTGATATTGATTGATGCAGGACGGCCCAGCCCACTTTTAGTGGCACCATTCCTAGGCAGGCGGTCCTGGGAAGTATAACAAAGCATGTTTCACGTAAGCTAGTGAGTGAGCCAGCAGCATCAGTCTTCTTCCCTGGTTTCTGCTGTCTTTTCTTGGCTGTGAGTAAACTGTCAGACGCAGTGCTGCATATAACAACAGACCTGCTTTCGCGTGTGCTTTAAACTTCTCCCCTGGATTCTTTCAGTGGTAGACTATGACCTGGAACTATAAGGTGAAATAAAAGCTTTCCTTTCCTAAGTTGTTTTGGGTCAGAGTGTTTTATCACAGCAAAAGAAAGGAAATTAGAATGGACTCTTTTGTGTTAACTAACTCATTGTAAATCCCTTCAAACATTATTGCAGAAAATTGAAAGAGAGAAACATGAGTTAGGAGAAGCAGAGGAAAATTTTGCCTGATAACAATTCCACACTCTGACTTTAAGAGCCTTTTATAGCCACCCTTTTTCAAACTCATGGAGTATCATCATCATCATCATCATCATCATCATCATCATCATCATCATCAGATGATTTGTGTTACTATTTCAATATGTCATTTACAACACATATGTTGTAAATCCATTCATCTTGGCAGTACAGGGGATGGACCCTATGGTCTCAGATTTGCTAGGCAAATGCTCTAGCCTAGCGATAGCCGTAGCCTATCTATTTTTGTTAGTGCACTGATGATTGCAATTTTTTTTCCTCTGTAAGGAACATAAAACAAGCAAAAGTCAATGGAATAATTAGCCTCTTGTAGATACCAGTGATTTCAGCAAACTGTTGAGAAAGGAAAATACTAAAGTTAAAGAAATCATTCCATTAAATTTTAAGAAATTATGAAAAACTTTAAAAAATTTTTTTTATTAATTACACTTTATTCACTTTGTATCCCCCCTGTGGTTCCCTCCCTCCTCCTGTCTCAATGCCTCCCTTCCTCCACCCTCTGAATGCATGTTCCTCCCCAAGTCCACTGATAGGGGAGGACTTCTTTTCCTTCCTTCTGATCCTAGTCAATTAGGTCTCATCAGGATTGGCTGCATTGTCTTCTTCTGTGGCCTGGTAAGGCTGCTCCCCCCTCAAGGGGAGGTGATTAAAGAGCAGGCCAATCAGTTCATGTCAGAGACAGTTCCTGTTCTTATTACAATGGAACCCACTTGGATACTGAACTGCCATGGGCTACATCTGTTACTTACTTACTTACTGTTTCCCACTTCTTTCATAAGATTCCCTGCACTCTGCCCAAAGGTTGGCCATAAGTCTCAGCAACTGCATTGATAGTCTGCAGGGCAAAGCCTTTCAGAGGTTCTCTGTGGCAGGCTCCTGACTTGTTCCCTCTTTTCTCCTTCCTCTGATGTCCATCCTCTTTGCATTTCTGGATAGGAACTGAGCATTTTAGTAAGAGTCTTCCCTCTTGATTAGTTTCTTTAGGTGTACAGATTTTAGTAGGTTTATCCTGTATTATATGTCTATATGAGTGCGTATATACCGTGTGTGTCTTTCTGCTTCTGGGATAGCTCACTCAGGATGCTCTTTTTTATCTAAAGAGGTATAGCTATTGTCCTTCAGCCCCCGCTCACATCAGGTCTGATTTCTACACTCATATCTCTCTGTCTTTCCTCCCTACCTTGTTCCCTCTCTTCAGCTATTACCTCTCCTCTGTCTACTCTATTTCCCTTCTGAATGAGATTTGAGCATCCTCCCTTGGATCCTCTTTGGTACTTGTCTTCTTTGGGTCTGTGCAGTGTAGTATGTTTATCCTGCACTACAGTGCTAAAATCCATGCATAAGTGAGTACATGCTATGTTCGTCTTTCTGAGTCTGGGTTACCTCACTCAGGATGATCATTTCTAGTTCTGTCCATTTGCCTGTCACATTTACACAATGGAATACTACTCAACTATTAAAAACAGATAAATCATGAAATTTGCAGGCAAATGGTTGGAACTAGAAAAGATAATACTGAGTGAAGTAACCCAGACCTGGAAAAACATGGGCTTTCTTGCAGCTTTTTAATTACCTCCCCCTGCAGGGACTGCCTTGTGTGGACACAGGGGAAAAGGACAAGCTTAACCCTAATAAGACTTGATGAGGTGGGGTAAATGGGAAGAGGAGGCTCTCTTTTCTGAGGAATATGGGAGGACGTGGAGGAGAGGAGGAATAGGGTTATGAATAAGATGCAAAATGAATAAATAAGTAAATTAATTAATTAAAAAAGAAAATAAAAGAGGTATAAGTACAAGCAGTGGAGAATGAGGAAGGGCATTGATGTAGTTATAAGCAATGATTCCAGGGTGGTATTAATTGTAAGAGAAAAATGCCCAGAATCCTTCTGTGCTGCTTATAAAGGAAATGTTCTCTTGTGCTCAAGTAACTGTACATTTGCATACATCCTTTTTGGAATTCTCTAAGACAACACAAAGAAAAGAAGTAATATTCACTATAATCCCAGTTTTTCAGAAAACAAAGGACGCAATTGTATAAGTTCTAAGTAATTGGGGTCTATTTTTCATGTGTACTTTATGTTTTTTAACTCTTCAGTATATAATTATGCACAACATCACCCATAATTAATATATATGACTTTAAAATGTTAGCAGTGAAGGGCTGGGATTTGTCTCAGTTGGTAGAGCGCTTGCTTCACATGCATGAAGGGTCTATTTTATCCGCAGCACCACAGAAACCAGACAGGGACACCTGCCTGTCATATGGCGAATGGGAGGTGGAGGCAGTAGGATCTGAAGGTGAAGGTCATCTTCAGATACCCAGTGTGTTTGAGGCTACCATGGGATACATGAGAATCTGTCTTTAAAATTTCGAGATAAAGAACTGGGAGGAGTTTCCAGTGTTGGGCTCTCTGATATAGTTTAGAGTGGTAAAGTACCTGTTTTATCAGTCTGATTTTCATCCCTGGGACATTTCAGTCCTCACAGGACGGTCTGTTCAATACAACTGGTCCAGATGCAAAGGTAACAGAAATCTTTTCCTTGTAGCCCTTCAGTACTCCTTTCTGAAGCTAACTTTGTGACTATTTGTACCTGTATAGAATATTTCTACAGAAATTTGTCTGCCGGTGGCTTCACAGGTTTAAATACATACAGTCTTTCAAGATAAACACATTCGTATGTGTATATGCATGTTATATTGTATGTGGGACTGTTGCTGACCTTTGGTCTATTCTCTCACCCCCACTGTCTTTCTCGGGGTCTGTCTGTTTCAGCTTTGCCTGTAGGTTCATTGTATAGCCAAGGATAACCTTGATCTCCTGACATCCTTGCTTCTCCCTTCTGAGTGCTGGGACTCTAGGAGTGCACCACCACAGTCGGCTTATAACGTGCTGGAGATGGAAACCAGCACTTAATGCATAACTGTCAAGCACTCTCCCAAGTTAACTATACAGCCAGATACTTCTGTTCTTACACGCACTCTGTGATATAAGGTGCACATATACTTTTTAAATAAAAAATCTTTTAGTGGCATTTAATGGCTGAGTAGAATTTTCTTGCCTGAGGAATTACTATTTCTTTATTTACTTACACACATCTCTTTCACACATAAAAGACCTTGGATATCATTTTTTTGAAATATATTCATAGCAGCATTATTGCTAAGCAAAATGAAAGGTGAACTAGAAATTCAGTGTGCAGTATTAAAATGCATTGACCACACACCTAAGAATAGTAAATCTTATTTCCTGTTACCAGTGTCTCTATAGTAACAAACATTCCCATGATCATCCATTTGACTGAAGGAATATTATTTCATTGTGGAAGTGAATTAAATTCACTTAATTGTGAGGTTGAATAATAATTTCTGTATGCTGTTGTGGCTTTTCTAAGTTCTCTTGGGTAGCCTTCCATATTTGTTACCATCTTCTCTATTGACTATAGATATTTTCATTAATTCTGAAACTCATTAAAATCCTTCATCCACTAGCATGTTAAAAGTCTCCATGAGCTGGGGAGGGGGTTCAACAGTTAAGAACCATTATTGCTTTTGCAGATGGCCAGGGTTTGGTTCCCAGCCCCACCATTAGGCAGCTCACAATCATCTATAACTCCACAGGATAGAACACAACCTTCTGGCTTTTGTGGGCATTAAACACTGTGGCATGTGAACACAGACAGATGCACATACGCAGAAATAATCTTTAAAAACATGAAATTATTGCCTCTATTTCAGTTCTCAAAGTAGACCCATAACTGTCATTCATTGCTATGAAAGAAGAAATAAATGAAGGAAAAGGAAAGAAGAATGAAAGAAGCCATTGTGGGTAAAAGTCTATCGTAAACTAATTTGGCAACCTGTCTGACTCAGTTATATTTCTGATATGTGCTTGGCAATGCAAACCTTAGATGTTTCCCCAGCTTTGCTAATGAACTATACTTAAAAATAATACACTTTTAAAACCTCAGGAGATGAATAGATATATTTAAACCTTGGATTTCATTTTATCCTGGATATTTAAAAACAGGAGGAAAGAAATTAATCTTTTCATGTGTCTATTTCATAACATGGCAAATACAATCGCTCTTTCTGAAAATATGGAAAATGGAACGAATAACTTTTTGCTCTGCCCCTTTCACAAACTTAGTAGGAAAAAGTTGAAGTAATAAGCGTCAGCACACACCACTCTTTCTCTTTCTCTCTCTCTCATGTATAAGTACATACTCCCACACATGCATTTTTTTTCTCACACACTCCTAATTGGGCCCATCAATAAGGAAGTTATAAACAGGGTAGTCTTATAACTCTACTAAAGCATGAGCTGCTGATGGGATCTGGCTGAAGGCTTGTCATTGTCTTCATTGGTGTATACTACGTCTCCAATAGATAGTTCAAAACCTATCGTCACATAAATGATTCTGTTTAAACTCATTGGATCTAAATACTAACAAAAACCAGTGGAAAACAACTGAAATTGTAGGGAGGAGACGTATCAACTTGTAAGAGAAGGATGAGTGATGGTGGGTGGGCACAGTCTTCATAACACACTTTGTCCTTCAATAAAATATCAAAGAATGAATTCAATTAATAAAAAATCTGGAATAAAGACATTTCTACAGAAAGCAAAAAACTGAGGTAATTTTCTATTAGACAACGATAGGTAATTTTTTATTAGACAGCTATAATCCAAACATCTTATTTCTTAAGCATCATGTCATAAACATAGAGCATTATAGTAAGGAAACTATAATCTATAAGCTGTAAGCTATCCATAATTTATTTATTTTAGTATTCACAAAACTTTTACTTTCTCTAAACACACACTCACATGCACACACGCGCACACACGCGCGCACACACACACACACACACACACACCACTTTTCCTGGATATCTATGGTATATGCATTCATGTATGCAGGTGCACACAGATTTGTGTATAACTGCAGACCCAAAGCTTAACTTCAGAGTCTTCTGCAATTGCTTGGCATCCGTTGTGTTTTTGAGACATTTCTAGAGCCTGAGGCTAGTCAATTCAGCTAGACTGGCTGGTTATTGAGCCTTTCACTCTCCCACTTTACTCCTCGCAAGTATGCATCAAAAAGCCTGTCTTTTACACGGATGCTGAGGATGCAAACTCAGGTCTCTCACTTGACAGGTAGGCACATTATCCACAGAGCCATCTCCCCATTGCCTTACTCTTTTTGTGTAGTCTGTTATTCAATGTACTTGTGCTTGAATGTAACAGAGCCAGTTAGGAGAAAAATACGTTTGAGATATATTAAGCATTAAGATAATTTGAAAAGTCATTAGAGTAGCACAAACCGGATGTAAAAAAATAATTTACATGGATATGCAAGTCATAATAATCCTGTCTCTCTTCAAATAGAAACTTTGTCATTTCTCAACACTTTCTTGTAGAGAATTATTGCCACATTTCCCTTCAAAACTACCCTGCCTGCTCTAATTAAGCTATTGATAGAACCCAGTGGCCATTACAAAACAAAAATTGTATAATATAGTATATGGCCTATGAGCTAAATTAACAGAAGATTATTATGGCTGTTCACGTTTGCTGAGCAATTGGGGAACCAATTGAAGTATTACACATAAGTTACTAGGTACAGATTTACTAAACATAGAAACAGAGCACCTAGCCACTGAACTGAGGAGCTACATCAGTTGGTAAAGTCACTGACAATTGTTTAATCCTATGTTAAATATAATACAGCTGGACATGGTAGCATGTGCTTATAATCTCAGTACAGGGAGACTAAGAAAGGAGAACACTCACAGTCCTACATGTACTATGCTCAGCCTAGCTGTAAGTCCTAAGCCAATGGCTAATCCTGTATCAAAAAGAAAGGTGGAAAGCAACAGAGGCACAGTAGCAGAGGTTAACTTGTTTTCTCCACTTGGAAATTTACACACATGTGCCCATACACACACACATGTACAAAGACACATACACATCATAAGAAATTACCTAGCTATATCATTAAATTGCCTGCATTAGTATTTTATAAAATATCACAGTATCCATAAAATGTTAGGTGCTAAGAAGAAACACAAAATAGAAAGAGACTATATTTGCCAAACACTTTTATATCACAAAGAAATATAATGTCTTCCTCTGTGGCCTGGCAAGGCTGTTCCCTCCCCAGGGGGAGGTGA
Source organism: Psammomys obesus (assembly GCF_907164565.1). Taxonomy (NCBI): domain Eukaryota; kingdom Metazoa; phylum Chordata; class Mammalia; order Rodentia; family Muridae; genus Psammomys; species Psammomys obesus. The sequence continues at coordinate 62,485,053 of NW_026585504.1, read as the reverse complement.
TCAAAGAGCCAGCCACTGAGTTCATGTCAATGACAGTTCCTCTTCCCCTTACTAGGGAACCCACTTAGATACTGAGCTGCCATGGGCTACATTGTGAAGGAGTTCTAGGTTATCTCCATGAATGGTCCTTGGTTGGAGTATCATATTTTGGCTCTGTTGCTCCCCAGACCACAGAGGAGGACAATGCAGACAGTCATGATGAAACCTGATAATCTAGGATCAGATGGAAGGCGAAGAGGACCTTCCCTATCAGTGGACTGGGGGAGGGGTATAGGAGAAGATGAAGGAGGGAAGGTGGGATTGGGAGGGAATTAGAGAGGGGGCTACAGCTGGGATACAAAGTAAAAAAAAAAAACCTGTAATTAATATAAAAAATAAAAATTAAAAAAAACATAAAAATTAAAAAAAGAGGTATGATGGAAGTTTTGTCCTGAGTAACAGAGTAACTAAATAAAGGAGAAGAGTAAAGAATAAGCAATGTAAGCTATGAGCTTCAAATCCCCTCCAGATAAACAAGACTTAGAGCTGTGGAAATCAAACCTAGTCCTTGTCCAAAACTTCCAAATGAAAACATGTTTCTCACCTGTTCTCTTTTAACAACCAAAAATGTACAGAACAGTAAAAAGAGTCCATATTTGACACTTGACATTTGACATCAAACCAGTCCTGTGCTTTGATAGTCTTTCCAGCTTCTATTACCTTTTCCTTTCATTTTTGAAGGATTTTGAATTCCTTTATTGATTGTGTGTGTGTGTGTGTGTGTGTGTGTGTGTGTGTGTGTGTGTGTTCTGGCACACGTGCCATAACTAAGGAGTTTTTGACAGTTGTTAGCTTCCTCAAGAATGTGGCCTCCTGTACCTGAGCCATGTTCCATTCGGTGGCTCTACACCCATGCACATATGAATACCACTATTTGGATTCAATAGTTTATAAAAATAAGAAAAATGTATATTTTACCAAAAATATTACTGCTTCACATTTTTCAGTACAGAGAGATATTCTGGAATTACTCTGACTAGGTATTTCTGAGTACTTACATATGTTATAATGAGAGGAACTTTTATTGTCAGCTTATTCCAAAAAGCTTGTGCAACAGCTACCCCAGTTCAACACTTCTCTAAAATAGCTTCTTAATTTTTAAGGCCACCAAGTCATTCTTACCAACTGTGCTAATTTATTTCCCATCTTGGTTCTTTTCATCCAGTTCTTTATCAGCCTCAAGTCATGCAAATGCATATGTTCCATTTCCTGGAACTTCTGACATTTCAGTTTGTGTTCAATGATTTCTTGCTGTGATCTTTAGTATCTGACATGTTGGAACACCATCATTATCCTGTTTCTAACTCTAGTTATAATGTCTCTGACAAAAGTGAATCATTGCAGTGAAGCCTCTTAATAGAGACATTACTGCGGCAATAAAAGATGTAAATTGCAATTTCAAACAATCTACAAGAGTGATGATGGAAACAGCGATCAGTCCTTTGATGAACTGCAAGTAGAATTCTATACAGTGTGGTCAGATTTGACACTTATGTGAGGAAGAATAGACACTTACTAGCATATTTTTAGGTTTTTAAAAAGTTCTACTCTCTCTCTCTGTGTTTGTGTGATGAGTGTGTGTGTGTGTGTGTGTGTGTGTGTGTGTGTAGGTGCCAACAGAGGCCAAGAGAGTGCATGAGATGTCTTAAAGCTAGAAGGTGAACCACCCAAATAGGGCAAGAAACTGAACTCTTGTCCTCTAAAAAAGCAGTGAAGTTTTAACCTCTTATTGTTCTCTCCAGCACACAATGCTACAGCTTAAATAAAGAGAATTAGAACAGGAGTTTAGGGAAATATAGTTTGAGGAAGGAGAAGGGAGAGGCAAAGTTGTTACTGCAAGATCACTTGAACATGTGTGAGAAAAAAAGAAACACATTCTGAGGATATAAAACTGTTATGTTGGCCTGTGACCCAAACCCCAGCATGCTGTAAATCAAGGTAAAAGAGTATGAGTTTGAAGAGCATACTGGCTGTGTGGAAAGACCATGTCTCAAGTACCATAAATGAAGATACAAAGAAATGTTGAGTAACAATGTTAAGAGTATGCCATAGGGTAAATAGGAGACGACCAGAGTCACAGAAACAATTGATTTTCATGTATGTTTTATTTTCTATTGTGCTGGTACTGATATATCCCCAAACTATATATTCCTATTCTATTTATAAAGCTAATTAACTAAGTAAATTAGAATATAATACACTGTTATATAATTTTATGAAAATTCAAAAGCCAGGCATTTGTGTTTGTGATATTTTAATGTTAATCTAATAATATTCTTTGGAACTGAAGGAAACACAGATGAACACATCAGATTAATTCTTAAAAGAGTCTAAAATAAAATAGAGATTTAGAACAAAGTCTTCAAAAGCAGAACAATAAAGAAGAATTTTGCTCATAATCTTTAAAAAAAAAAAAAAGAGTATCTGTATTCTTCCACATGCTGACATCCAGTTAGAGCAGCACCATTTCTCAAACATGCTTTTGTGTATTCATTGTCTGGTTGTATTCTTTGTCGAAAATCAAGTGTCCATAGGTGTGTGGGTTTATTTTGGATTTTTTTATTAAATTCAATTGGTTTTTACCTTTCTGTTTTTATGCCAATATTATACTGTATTTATTACTATTGCTCTGTAGTACAACTTGAAATTGGGGATGGTGATACCTATGGAAGTTTTCGGTTTTCTTTTGTTTGTTTTTGTTTTTTATTTACTGGGCTGTTTTTACTATCCTGTGTTTCTTGTTTTCCCAATGAAACTTGAAAATTGCTCTTTCAAGGTATGAAAGAATTGTGTTAAATTTTTCTTCAATCTCTGGAAACAGCACAGGCTCTAAGATCAACAATCAATAAATGGGACCTCATGAAACCGAAAAGCTTCTGTAAAGCAAAGGACACTGTAACCAGAACAAAACAACAGCCTACAGACTGGGAAAGGATCTTGTTCAACCATATCTGACAGAGGTCTAATATCCAGAATATATAAAGAGCTTAAAAAGTTAAAAAACAACAAATCAAGTAATCCAATTAAAACATGGGGTACAGAGTTAAACAAAGAATTCTCAATAGGGGAATATCAAATGGCAGAGACACACTTAAAGAAATGTTAAAGGTCCTTAGTCATCAGGGAAATGCAAAACAAAACAACCCTGTGATTTCACCTCACACCCATCAGAATGGCTAAGATCAAAGACAAGTGACAATACATTCTGGAGAAGATGTGGAGAAAGGGGAAACCTCCTCCACTGCTGGTGGGAATGTAAACTTGTACAACCACTGTGGAAATCAAACTGGCGCTTTCTCAGACAATTAAGAATAGTGCTACCTCAAGAACCAGTTATACCACTCCTAGGCATATATCCAAAATATGCTCAAGTATACAACAAGGACATTTACTCAACCAGTTCGTAGCAGCTTTATTTGTAATAGCCAGAAGCTGGAAACAACTCAGATATGTCCTGCAACGGAGGAATGGATGCAGAAATCACGTACATTTATACAATGGAATACTAATCAGCAATTAAAAACAAGGAAATCATGAAATTTGCAGGCAAATGGTGGGAACTAGAAAAGATCATCCTGAGTAAGGTATCCCAGAAGGAGAAAGACACACATGGTTTATACTTACTTAAAAATAGATATTAGATATATAAGATAAACATACTAAAATCTGAACACCTAAAGAAGCTAAGCAAGAAGGAGGACCCTGGGTAGCAAGAGCAAACCACACTCAGACAAAAAGGATGGACATTGGAAGGAGAGGAAAACAAGGAACAGGACAGGGGCCTACCACTGAAGGCCTTTGAAAGACTCTACCTAGCAGGGTATTGAAGCAGATAATGAGACTCATAGGCAAATTTGGGGCAGAGTGCAGGGAATCTTATGAAAGAAGGGGAGATAGAAAGACTTGGTGGGGACAGAGCTCAGCAATGGAGCAACAGAACCAAAAATTCTTGGCACAGGGGTCTTTTCTGAAACTGATACTCCAAACAAGGACCATGGAGATAACCTAGAACCCCTGCACAGATGTAGCCCATGGCAGCTAAGTTTTCAAGTGTGTTCCCCAGTAAAGGGAAAAAGGACTGTCTCTGACATGAACTCAGTGGCTGCCTCTATGATCACCTCACCCTGAGGGTGAAGCAGTCTTACTAGGGACACAGAGGAAGATAAAGCAGCCAGACCTGAGGAGACCTGATGAACTAGGGTCAGAGGGAAGGGGAAGAGGACATCCCCTATCAGTGGACTTGGGGAGGGGCATGGGAGGAGAAGAGGGAGGGAGGCTGGGATTGGGAGGAGAAAAGGGAGGGGGCTATAGCTGGAATACAAAGTGAATCAAATATAATTAATAATAAGTAAATAAATTTTAAAAGATGGTCATTTTTAATGTGTTAAACCTACATATCCATGAGCATGGGATACCATTCCATTTTCTGATATCTACCCACCAATTTCTCTACCCTAATTTTTTCCTACCTACAAGATGTACAAAGGATAAAAATGGAGCAGAGAATGAGGGAATGGCCAGCCAATAACTAGCTCAACTTGAGATACACCCATGGGAGAGGCTCAACCCCTGACACTATTGATGATATGCTGCCATCCTTGCAGAAAGAAACCTAGCATAACTGCCATCCAAGAGGCTTCATGAATTGGAAATGAATGCAGAGACCCACAGCCAAACATTAGGAGGAACTCAGGGAGTCTTGTTGAAGAGTTTGGGGAAGGAGTGAGGGAGCTGGAAGGGTCAAGAACACCACAAGAAGACCCACATAGCCAACTTATCTGGGCGCATGGGAGCCCATAGACACTGAATCCTTAACCAAACAACATGGTACTAGGGCCCCTACAGCTATGAAGCTGACAGGCTTTCTGGTCCTCCAGTCTTCTAACAATTGGAGCAGGGCCTGTCTCTGGCTTGGACTCTGTTGACTTCCTCTGGATCCAGTTTTCCTAGCAGGTCTGCCTAGTCCTGCCTCAATGAAAGAGGAGGCACTTAGTCCTGATGGGACTGCATGTGTCATGGTGGGTTGGTGCTGGGAGAGGAGGTTTGGGGAATGTGGTATTGGGGAAGTAGGTGGGAGGATAGGACTAAAGCAGAAGAGGGAATGGGGTTACAATTGTCAACTGGGAGCTAAAATGAACAAATGAATTAATTAAAAATAAAATAAAATTAGCTTGCTATTTAGGGGGAGCAAAAAAGAATATCTGTAGTGTTACTGATTCTGCCAGATGCTTTGGCTGAGGGAATGTTATCCACTTTTACAAAGGCGTGAACTGGAACTGAGCATAGGCATCCACCTGAGAGTCACCTGTTACAGATGAAGCTGTTACATCCAGCTTTTAACACCAGTCCTGAATATTTAGTTCTGACATCTTCCAGAAACTCAACCATACCATAGTTAAACTTGATACATTGGGGCTGGGGAGATGTTTCTTTAAACTTGAAATCTGAGTTCAAATACCAGAATCAATGTAAGGAAATCACACAGTACATTTGTAATTCCAGCCCCGGGTAGGTAGAAATAGGGAGATCTATGGAAATGCTGTATTGCTGGGCTCCATGTTCATTGGGAGCTGAAAAACAACAGACCACTTATGGAAACCAATACCTAAAATTGACCTTTGGCCTTTACACATACATACACACACACACACACACACACACACACACACACATACACACACACACACCTTGTATATGTGCATAGAGAAATATTATAGTGGAAACTAGATATATCAACATTTTCTTGTTTTCTAATGGTGTCATTGTCTTAAAAAGCCAAGTGATTTTTCAGCCACCATCTTTGTGCCCTCAAATTCTTTTTTTTAATATTTTTTTATCTTTAAATAATTTTATACATTCACTTGTATCCCAGCTGTAGCCCTCTCCCTCTTTCCCTCCCAATGCTCCCCTTCCTCCCACCTCTAATCCCTACCTCCTTATGAGTCCACTGAGAAGGAGTGTCCTCCTCTCCTTCTTTCTGGCCCTAGTTTATCAGGTATCTTCAGGATGGTTGCAATGTCCTTATCTGTGGCCTAGCAAGGCTGCTTCTCTCTCAGGGGGGAGGGGAAGCTCATGAGTTCATGTCAGAAGCAATTCTTATCCCCCCTTACTAGGGAACCCACTTGGATACTAAGCTGCCATGGGCTATGTCTGAGCAGGGGTTGTAGGTTTTATCCATGTATGGTCCTTGGTTGGATAAACAGTCTCATAGAAGTCCCCTGTGCTCAGATATATTTGGACCTTGTGGGGCTCCCTGTCCCCTCTAGGATATACTAATTCCTCCTTTCTTCATATGATTCCCTACACTCTGCCAAAGGTTTGGTTATGGGTTTCAACATCTGCTTTGATACACTGCTAGGTAGAGTCTTTCACGTGCCTTCTGTGGTAGGCTACTGTCCTGTTACTTGTTTTCTCCTATTTCCAATGTCCATCCCCTTTGTCTTTCTAGATGAGGATTGATCATCTTACCCCTAGACCTCTTTCTTGTTTATCTTCTTTAGGTGTATATATTTTGGTACATTTATCCTATCTTATAGGTCTATATAAGTGAGGATATACCATGTGTGTCTTTATACTATTGGGATACCTCACTCAGGATGATTTTTTCTAGATCCCACCATTTGCCTGCAAAATTCATGATTTCCTTGTTTTTAATTGCTGAATAGTATTTCAATGGGTAAAAGTACCACAATTTCTGTACCCATTCCTCTGTTGATGGACATCTGGGTTGTTTCCAGGTTCTGGCTATTACAAATAAAGCTGCTACAAACATGGTTGAGCAAATGTCCTTATTGTGTACTTGAACATCTTTTGGATATATTCCTAGGAGTGGTATAGTTGGATCTTGAGGTAGCACTATTCCTAATTTTCTGAGAAAGTGCCAGATTGATTTCCAAAGTGGTTGTAACAGTTGACATTCCCACCAGCAGTGAAGGAGGATTCCCCTTTCTCCACAGCCTCTCCAGCATGTGTTGTCTCTTGAGTTTTTTATCTTAGCCATTCTGATGGGTGTAAGGTGAAATCTCAGGGTCATTTTGATTTGCATCTCTCTGATGGCTAGGGATGTTGAACATTTCCTTATGTGTTTCTCTACCATTCTATATTCTTCTACAGAGAATTCTCTGTTTAGCTCTGTTTTCCATTTTTAATTGGGTTATTTGAATTATTGCCTTTTAACTTCTTTAGTTCTTTATATATTCCAGATATCAACCCTCTCTCAGATGTTGGGTTGGTGAAGATCCTTTTCCAGTCTGTAGGCTGTTGTTTTGTTGTAATGACAGTGTCTTTTGCTTTACAGAAGCTTTTCAGTTTCATGAGGTCCATTTATTGATTGTTGCTATTAGGGTTTGTGCTAATGGTGTTCTGTTCAGAAAGTTGTCTCCTGTGCCAATGAGTTCTAGGGTCTCCCTGCTTTTTCTTCTAACTGATTTAGAGTATCTGGTTTTATGTTGAGATCTTTGATCCACTTGGACTTTAGTTTTGTGCAGGGTGATAAGTACGGATATATTTTCATTTTTCTGCATGTAGAAATCCAGTTGGACCAGCACCATTTGCTGAAGATGCTGTCTTTGTTTCATTAAATGGTTTTGGCTTCTTTGTCAAAAATCAAGTATTCATAGGTGTGTGGGTTTATTTCTGGGTCTTCTATGCGGTTCCGTTGATCCACCTTTCTGTTTCTATGCCAGTACCAAGCAGTTTTTATTATTACTGCTTTGTAGTACAACTTGAGATTAGGGATGGAAATACCTCCAGAGGATTTGTTTTTATACAGGATTGTTTTGGAAATTCTGGGTTTTTTGTTTCTCCATATGAAGTTGAGAATTTTTCCATCAAGGTCTGTAAAGAATTGTGTTGGTATTTTGATGGGAATTGCATTGAATCTGTAGATTGCTTTTGGCAGAATGGCCATTTTCACAATGTTAATCCTACCAATCCATGAGCACGGGAGATCTTTCCATCTTCTGAGATCTTCTTCAATTTCTTTCTTCAGAGACTTGAAGTTTTTTTTTTTTTTTTTTTTTTTTTTCAAACCGGTCTTTCACCTGCTTGGTTAGAGTCACCCCAAGGTATTTTATGTTATTAGTGGTTTATTGTGAAGGGTGTTGTTTCCCTGATTTCTTTCTTGACCCTTTTGTCTTGGGTATACTGGAGGGCTTCTGATTTTTTTGTGTTAATTTTGTATCCAGCCACTTTGCTGAAGGTGTTTATCAGCTGAAGGAGTTCTCTGGTTGAGTTTTTGGGGTCACTTAGGTATACTAGCATATCATCTGCGAATAGTGATACTTTGAATTCTTCCTTTCCGATTTGTATTCCCTTGATTTCCCTTACTTGTCTTATTGCTCTAGCTAGGACTTCAAGTACTATGTTGAAGAGATACGGAGACAATGGGCAGCCTTGCCTTGTTCCTGATTTCAGTGGGATTCATTTAAGTTTCTCTCCATTGAGTTTGATGTTGGCTATAGGTTTGCTGTCTATTGCCTTTGCTATGTTTAGGTATGTTCCTTATATCCCTGATCTCTCCAAGACTTTAAACATGATTGGGTGTTGGATTTTGTCAAATGCTTTTTTGACATTTAGTGAGATGACCATGTGGTTTTTCTCCTTGAGTTTGTTTATATGGTGGATTACATTGATGGATTTCTGTATATTGAACCACCCTTGCATGCCTGGGATGAAGCCTACTTGTACATGGTAGATGGTATCTTTTATGTGTTCTTGGATTTGGTTTGCAAGTATTTTATTGAGTATCTTTGCATCAATGTTCATAAGAGAGATCGGTCTGAAGTTCTCTTTTTTGTTGTTGGATCTTTGTGTGGTTTAGGTATTAAGGTGACTGTGCCTTCATAGAATGAGTTTAGTAATGTTCCTTCTGTTTCTATTTTGTGGAATAATTTGGAGAGAATTGGAATTAGCACTTCTTTGAAGGTCTGGTAGAATTCTGTACTGAAATCACCTGGACCTGGGCTTTTTTTTTTCCAAACAAACAAACAAACAAAAAATGTTCTTTTATTTTCTAAGTGTTCCATGCTCCACCTCTCACTTGATTTTTGTCTGACCCTTCTACCTTAACTTTTGACATTGTTTATGTGGCTTGTCACCTTCCTAAAACATAGTGTGACCTCATATCTACCACACTTTCAATCCATTTGTCAGAATAATATTCTCTATGTAAAACAGCTCTCAGCCCCTCTGTGACTTTCTTGTCACTATTCATGATGTACTCTGCTCTGATCAAGAGGTTAATAATGTAGTTTTAATATGAAATGAACATCCAGGCATCCATCTCCAACTTCTCTTGAAACCTTCAAAGCCAATTTCATGTTTCCTGGAGGTTTTTCCTCATGACATAATCAATGATTTTACTGAAGTAGAGAATAATAGATCACAAATCCTTCACCTAAATTATTTTTATTTAATTTAATTTTTATTATATACTTTATATCCTGATCCCAGCTTCCCCTCCCTCCTTTCCTCCCATCCGTCCCTCTCATTTTCCCTACCCCCTTCCCAAGCTCCTGTCTTCCTAGGAAAAGGGGAGGCCTCCCATGGATAGAAATCCCCCTTGGCATATGGAGTTTCAATAAGACTAAGGTCATCTTTTTCTATTGTGGTTAGACAAGGCATTCCAATGAGGTGAAAGGGATCCAAAGGCAGGCATAGAGTCAAAGACAGCCCCTCCTCCTGCTTTTATGAGTCCCACATGAAGAACAATGGCACAACTGTTACACATGTATAGAGGGCCTCATTCCTTACAATGCATGTTCTGTTTGGCAGTTAGGTCTCCATGGGCTCGGATTAGTTGATTCTGAAGGTTTCCTTATGATGACCTTGACCTCTCTGGCTCCTGCAATCTTCCTCCTTGACTTCCAACAGAGGCCCCAAGTTCTGCCTAACGTTTGGCTGTGTATATCTGCATCTGTGTCCATCAGTTCCTGGGTGAAGCCTCTCTGATGATGTTCATGCTAGACACTTGTATGAAATTATAGCAGAATATTATTAATATTGTCAGAGTGAGCTTTTCTTGGGATGGGTCTCAAGAAGCCATTCCCTAAGTTTGTGCTTCGTCTTTACCCCTGCATATCTTATAGGCAGGGCAAATTATGGGACAAGGGTTTTGTGGCTGGGTTGGTGTGCCAATTCCTCCTTAGAAGTCTGTTTTTGGTTACAGGAGATGGCAGGCTCAGGTTCTGTATGTCCCATTGTGAGAAGTCTTGGCTCAGGTCACCCTCATAGGTTCCTGTGAGTTTCCATTGTCCTAGTTTCTAACTCAACCCAGAGATATTCCGACTGATTCTAATTCTCTCTCCTAGGACTCTCTTCTTCTGTCCTCCCCACATGTGATTGCCTTCTGCTCAACTGCCCAGCCCTCCTCCACCGTGTTTCCTCCATCCAGCCACTGGCAATGTCTGTTCTAGTTCCCCTACTCAATGATATCCAAATCCCCCACTTGGGCCCTCCTTGTGACTTAGCTTCTGTGGGTCCTTGGATTGTAGCATGGTTTTCCTATACTTTATGGCTAATATCCACTTACAAGTGAGTACATACCATGTGTGTCTTTTTGGGTTTTGGTGACCTCACTCAGGATGATTTTTTTCCCCAGTTCCATCCATTTGCCTTCAAATTTCATGATGTTTTTGATTTTAATGCCTGAATAGTATTTCACTGTGTAAATGTACCACTTTTCTTTGTATATTAACTTTTATTTTTTAAATTATTTTTTTTAATTTGTTACAGTTTATTCACTTTGTATCCCAGCTGTAGCCATCTCCCTCATCCCCTCCCAATGCTTCCTTCTTCTTTTCCTGCCATGCCAGTCCATTGATAGGGGAGGTCCTCCTCCCCTTCCATCTGCCTAGCTTATCGGGTCTCATCAGGACTGGCTGCATTGTCTTCACAGTGGCCTGGAAAGGCTGCTCTCCCCTAAGGAGGAGGTGATCAAAGAGCCAGCCACTGAATTCATGTCAGAGACCATCCCTGTTCCCCTTACTAGGGAACCCACTTGGAGATGAAACTGCCATGGGCAACATCTGTGTAGGAGTTGTAAGTGGTTATTATATGTGGTTATAAGTGGTTATATGACATGGGTTAAACTTACTAAAATGTGTACACTGAAAGAAACTAAACAAGAAGGACCCTGGGTAAGACAATCAATCCTCATTCAGAAAGTCAAACAAGATAGGCATCAGAAGAGGGAGAAAACAGGGAAAAGGACAGGAGCCTACCACAGAGGGCCTTTGAAAGACTCTACCCAGCAGGGTATCAAAGCAAATGCTGAGACTCATAGCCAAACTTTGGACAGAGTTCGGGGAATCTTATGAAAGAAGAGAGATAGAAAGACCTGGAGAGGACAGAAGCTCTACAAGGAGACCAACAGAACCAAAATACCTGGGCACAGGGATCTTTTCTGAGCCTGATACTCCAAACAAATACCATGTGTACCACATTTTCTTTATCTATTCTTCTAATGTGGAACATCTAGGTTATTTCCAGTTTCTGGCTGTTACAAATAAAGCTGATGTGAACATGTTAAATAAGTCTTCTTAGTGTATGATAGAATATCCTTTGTGTATATGCCCAAGAGTATTGCTGGGTCTTGGAGTACATCTATTCCCAATATTTCTGAGAAACCTCCAGAGTTATTTCCACAGTGGTGATACAAGTCTCTCTCCTACCAACAATAGAGTAGTGTTCCCCTTGCTGCCAGCATGAACTCCATTTATATTATGATCTTAGCCATTTTAACAGTTATAAGATAGTATCTGAAAGTCATTTTGATTTACATTTCCCACATTTCTTGAAGTGCTTCTCAGCCATTTGAGATTCCTGAAGATGCCACTCCTCTAATGAGACAGGACTCCTAGTGGAGGAAGGGGAACACCAACCCACCCACAAAACCTTCAACTCAAAAATTATTCTGCCTACAAGATGTGAAGGGATAAAGATAGTGCACAGATTTAGGAATGAAACAACAATTCCTGACCCAACCTGAGAGAGAGCCAACCCCTTACACTATTAATGACACACTGCTATGCTTGCAGACAGGTCTTGTTTGAGAGGTCTTGTTTGAGAGGCTCCACACAGCAGCTGATCTAAACAAATGCTGAGTCACTCACAGCCAAACATGAGGCAAAGCACTTGGAGCCTTGAGTAAATGTGAAGGGGAGTGGGTGGAATAGAAGGATATGGAGGGGACAGTAGCTCCACAAGAAGACCAACAGAGTCAAGGAAATTAGGTCCAGTGGGTCTTGAGAAGAATAAAGCACCAACCAATGACCATGCATGAACTTGACACGATGTGCAGCTTGGTCATTATGTGAGTCCCCTAATAAGAGGAGCAAGGACTGCCCCTGACATGGACTCTGTTGCTTGCTTTTGATCACTTCCCTCTGACAAGGATGCTTTGCCAGGCCACCATGGAAGAGAAAGCACTCACTCCTGATGCAACTAGATATGCTGAAGTGCATTTTTGGTGAGGTCTCCTCTTTTCTGAGAGGTAGGGAAGGAGGAATAGGGGGAAGAGTAAGAAGGGTGGGAACAGGAGGAGATGAGGGAGGGGGCTATGATTGGGATGTAAAGACAATAAATAAATTCATTTTCAAAAATAATAAAAAAGAGGTTCCTCAGTTGAGTTTTTCTGTTTAGATCTGTACCACATTTTAATTGGATTATTTGGCTTGCTGTTGTCTCAATTTTTGAGTTCTCTATATATTTTGGAAATGAGCTCTCTGTCAGATGTGAGGGGGGCGGCGAAGATCTTCCCAGTCTCTAGGCTGCCTTTTTGTCCTATTGACAGTGTTCTTTGCCTTACAGAAGCTTTTCAGTTTCATGAGGTCCCATTTATTGTCAGCCTTAGTGTCTTCACTGTTAGTGTTCTGATCAGGAAGCTTTCTCCTGTGTCAAAATATTCAAGTTTATTTCGTTTATTCCTAACTTTCTCTTTTATAAGGTTCAGTATTTATATTGAGCTTTTGACCCACTTGGACTTGAGTTTTGTGCAGTGTGATAGATATGAATCTGTTTGCAGTCTTTTATATGCAGGCATCCAGTAAGACTAGGGCAACTTGTTGAAGATTCTTTCTTTTTCCTATTGTATGACTTAAAGGGTTTTTTTTTTTTTCAAAACTCAGGTATATGTTGTTGTGTGGATTTATGTACCGTTCTTTGATTCTAATGATCAACCTACCTGTGTTTATGCCAATACCATTAGGTTTTTAATTATGGTAGCTCTGGAGAAGAGCTTAAAATTGGGACCATGGTTTCCATAGAAGTTCTCTTATCATACAGGATTGTTTTAGCTATCTATCCTGGGTTTATTGTTGAAGTTGAGTATTGATCTTTAAAGGTCTGTAAAGGATTGTGTTGAAACTTTGATGAGAATTGAATTGAGTCTGTAGATTGCTTTTGATAAGATGGCCATTTTTACTGTTAATCCTACTGATCCAGTAGCATGGGCGATTTTTATACATTCTTATACATTTTTATACATTCAATTTCTTTATTGAAAGGCTTGCAGTTATTGTCATACAGGTCTTTCACTTTCTTGTTAGAGTTACACCCAGAGGTATCTTATATTATTTGTGGCTATCATAAAGGTGTTGTTTACACAGTTTCTTTCTCCACATGTTTATTGTTTGCATGTAGAAGGGATAATGATTTTTTAAAATTTTTAATTAAATGTTTATTTTTTATATTAATTACAGTTTATTCACTTTGTATCCCAGCTGTAGCCCTCTCCCTCATTCCCACACAATCCCACACTCCCTCCTTCATCTCCTCCCATACTTTCCTCCAAGTCCACTGATAGGGGAGGTCCTCCTCCACTTCCATCTGACCCTAGCTTATCAGGTCTCATCAGGACTGGCTATGTTGTCCTCTTCTGTGGCTTGGCAAGGCTGCTCCCCACTCAGGGGGAGGTGGTCAAAGAGCTAGCCACTAAGCACATGTCAGAGACAGTCCCTTTTCTCATTATTAGGGAACCCACTTGGACAGTGAGCTGCCATAGGCTACATCTGAGCAGAGGTTCTAGGTTATATCCATGAATGGTCCTTTGTTGGAGTTATCAGTTTCAGAAAAGACCCCTGTGACCAGATTTTTTGGTTCTGTTGCTCTCCTTGTGGAGCTCCTGTCCTCTCCAGGTCTATCTTCCCCTTCTTTCATAAGATTCCCTGCACTCTTCCCAAAGTTTGGTTATGAGTCTCAGCATCTGCTTTGATACACTCCTGGATAGAGTCTTTTAGAGGCCCTCTGTGGTAGTGCTCCTCTCCTGTTGCCTGTTTTCACCCTCTTCCTAAGTCCATCCCCTTTGCCTCTTATTTACTGATTTCAGCCCCTAGTTTGCTTATTTCATACTCCTCTTGGGTGTGTTTGTTTTCTTTTGTTCTAGAGCATTCACATGTGCTGTTAAGTTGCTAGTATGAGATATCTCCAATTTCTTTACAAAGTCACTTAATGCTATTAAATTTCCTCTTAGCACTACTCTCATTGTGTCCCATAAGTTTGGTATGCTGTACTTCCATTTTTGTTGAATTCTAGAAAGTTTTAAATTTATTTATTTCTTAACTTATTGGTAATTGAGGAGAGAGTTGTTCAGTTTCTATAAGTTTATTTTTATTTATTTATTAATTTTTTATTGAGACATTTATTTATTACAATTTATTCACTTTGTATCCTGGCTGTAGCCTCCCAGTCTCACCCATCCTCCCTCTTCTCCCCTTATGTCCCTTCCCTATTCCACTGATAGGGGAGGACCTCCTCCCCATCTACCTGACCCTAGCCTATCAGGTCTCATCAGGGCTGGCTACATAATCTTATTCTGTGGCCTGACAAACCTTCACCCCCCAGGGGGAGCTGATCAAAGAGCCCACCTCTAAATAGGCTAAATATACTAAAATCTATAGACCTAAAGAAGTTAAACAAGGAGGACCCTAGGGAAGAGGTGGAAACCTCACTCAGAAGGGCAAACAGGATAGACATTGGAAGTAGGAGAAGAGTAGGAACAGGACAGGAGCCTTCCACAAGGAGTCTTTGAAAGACCCTACCCATCAGGTATGGAAGGAGATACTGAGACTCATAACCAATCTTTGGGCAGAGTGCAGGAAACCTTATGGAAGAAGAGGGAGATAGAAAGAGTTGGAGTAGCTGCACAAGGAGACCAACGGGGCCTGCAGAGACCAATAGTTCAACCAAGGATCATGCATGGAGAAGACCTAGACCCCTGCTCAGTTTCTAAGTGGATACCCTAGTAAGGGGAGCAGGGGCTGTCTCTGACATTAACTTTAGTGGCTGGCTCTTTGATGAGTTTCTGTAAGTTTTAAGCATTTTGTTGTTTCTGTTGTTGTTGAAGTATAGCTATAATCTATGATGATCTGATAAGATACAAGGGATTATTTTAATTTTCTTGTACCTGTTGAGACTTCTTTGTGACCAAGCACATGGTCAATTTTGGAAAAGTTCCAGGAGGTGCTGAGAAAAAAGTATATTCTTTGTGTTTGGGTGAAATATTCTATAGATATTTGTTAGGTCCATTTGATTCATAACATCTTTTAGTTCCATTAATTTTCTGTTTAGTTTTTGTCTTGTTGATCTGTGTATTGGTGACGATGTAGTGTGGAAGTCTGCCACTATTAGTGCGTGGGGTTTGATATGTGATTAAGCTTTAGTGGTGTTTCTTTTACAAAGGTGGGTGCCCTTGCATTTGGGGCATAGATTGTCAGGATTGAGTTGTCTTCATGTTGGATTTTTCCTTTGACGAGTATGACATGTCCTTCCCTATCTCTTTTGATTAATTTTGGTTGAAAGTTTATTTTATTAGATATTTGAATAGCTACTCCAGCTGTTCGTTTGCTTGAAAATCTTTTTCCATCTCTTTATTCTGAGGCAATGTCTATCTTTGCTGCTGAGGTGTATTTCTTGTATACAGCATAATTATGGATCCTGTTTTTACATTCATTCTATTAGCTTGTGTCTTTTTACTAGGAAAATTAGTTCATTGATGTTGAGAGATATTTTGACCAATGATTGTTAATTCTTGTTATTTTTGGTTGGTGGTGTTAGTGTGTGTGTGTGTGTGTGTGTGTGTGTGTGTGTGTGTGTGTGTATGTACTTCTTTTGGTTTTACTTGTGTGGAATTATTTATTTCTTGTATTTTCTTGGATGTAGTTAACCTCCTTGTGTTGGAGTACTCTTTCTAGTTTCTTCTGTAGGGCTGTATTTGTGGATAGATATTAAATTTGGTTTTATCATGGGATATCTTGTTTTCTCCCTCTAAGGTAATTGAAAGTCTAGGCTGGTATCTGCAGTCTCACAGACACTACAAGACACCTGCCCAATCCCTTCTGGCTTCTAGAGTCTCTGTTGATAAGTCAGGATAATTCTGATAGTTTGTCCTTTATATGTTACTTGGCCTTTCCCCCTGCAGCTTCTAATATGTTTTGTTTATTCTGTATATTTAGTGTATTAATTATTATGTGGTACCAAGATTTTCTTTTATGGTCCAATCTATTTGGAGTTCTCTAAGCTTCTTGTATGTTTATAGGTATTTCTTTATTTAGGGAATTTTTCTTTTATGATGTCATTGAAAATAGTTTCTGGTCCTTTGGTTGGGAATAATCCCTTTCTTCTATTCCTATTATTTTTTTGGCTTTGTCTTTTCATGATGTTCTAGACTTTCTGGATGATTTGTATCAATAGCTTTTTAGATTTAACATTTTCTTTGGCTGATGTATTGATTTCTTCAACAATTTCTTTCAATGCCTGAGAATCTCACTTCCATCTCTTCTATCATGTTGGTGAGGCTTGCTTCTGTTGTTCCTGTTTTCTTCCCTAGGTTTCCTTTTTTAGTTTTTTTTTGAGTTTTATTTTTTTATTCACTAATTAATTTATTTACTTTATATTCTGATCACAGCTTTTCCTCCCTCCATTCCCTCCTTCTCCTGTCCCCTCCCCCTTCATTTCCTTTCTCTTCAGAGTAGGAGAGGCCTCACCTCTCCCTATCAAGATGCCTTAGGATTAGGCACACCTTCTCCTGTTGAGGCTAGACATGGTAGCCTTGTTAGGGGAAAGAGATCCAAAGGAAGGAAACAGAGTCAGAGACAGCCACTGCCCCAATTGTTGGGGTAAATTTATGGTGTATATGATGTTATAAATATATTTATATATCACCTTCCGTTTACCAGTTTATCATTCCAATTACCTCACTGATCATATATATGTATATGATACTTAAATATACAATCTGTGTTATGTATGAATATATATCACAATTATACATAATCATATCTATATGGTATATATAACATAATTAAACACATTCACACAGGCACATATAATTGTATTTAAAATTCTGCTCTGTAAAATGATACACTTTAATTTCACACCAGTGAGAAACTCACAAGGATGCATCATGACTGACAGCTGTGATTGACATGTAGGTCATTATTTTTCTTAAGATTTCTTTCCTAGAGCCCCTGCACAGATGTAGCCCATGGCAGTTCAGTGTCCAAGTTGGTTCCATAGTGATAGGAACAGGGACTGCCTCTGACATAAACTGATTGGCCTTTTCTTTGATCACCTCCCCCTGAGAGGGGAGCAGCCTTACCAGGCCACAGAGGAAGACAGTGCAGCCACTCCTGATGAGATCTTATTGACTAGCATCAGAAGGAAGGAGAGGGGGACCTCCCAGATCTGTGGACTTGGTGAGGGGAATGCATGAAGAAGGGGGAGGGAGGGTGGGATTGGGAGGGGAGAATGGATGAGTTTATGGGGGGATACAAAGTGAATAAAGCATAATTAATAAAAGTTTAAAAAAAAAAACAGAAAGAATTCCCCAGGTTTTCTTTTCACAGATACCCTCATTTTGTGTTTTCTTTACTGCGTCTATTTCCATTTTCAGTTATTGAAAAGTTTTACTCACTTCTGCTTCATTATATTTTCTGTATTTCCTTAAGGGTTTTCTTTTTAAAGACCTCTATCATCTTTATAGGTTTGGATTTAACATCATTTTCTTGTACTTCAGCTGTGTGCAGATATCCAAGGCAGCGGTAGTAGGGTATCTCCGCTCTTACGGCACCATATTGCCCTGGCTGTTGTTCAGTGTACTCTTATGCTGGCCTGCAGCCATCTGGATGTTGCAGTTATTATAGCTTTAATGCTGATTTATAAATTTATCTCTGCAGGATGGGTGCTTTTTGGATGTATTTTTTTTCCCTCAGTTTCTGTTTCTTCCCTGTCTTCTTGCCTAAGTGGTTCAGTTAGACATCAGGTTCAGGAGGGTGAATCTCCGAGGGATTCTTGTGGCCTGCGTGGCCTGTGGAGTTTGGTGCTAACCTTACCGATGGATGGTGTGCTTAGCACTAGTATGGCCTGGGGTCCTTTGCGCAGAAAAACAAGAGGAATTGTGACCTGCACAATGGAGTACAGGGCATGGGGTACGGTGTAAGGCTATTGGGTGAGTTTTAAGGCAATATGGCAGGCAAGGGCTTCGGGCAGAGTATTAACTGGTTTCCCTGATTCTAGCAGCACCCCTCCCCCAAAAATCAGGCAAAGTTGTGGGTTTCGAAATGGGAACAAGGTATAGAGTGCAGTTTGGTGTGTGTTCAGGTGAGTTGGCTGGCAAGAGCGTGGAGTGAGAGAGGGGCTTACTTAGTGTTCCAGATGGCAGCAGGCCTCTAACAATTCAGGCACGGTTGTGGGGCAGGAAATGGAGCACAGGGATTGGGGTGGGTTTAACGCCCACCTACAGTCTTCAAAGTGCATATAGAAGAGCTGCTTTCCTCTCATCCATCCTTGGGCCATTTTTAGCTTCCCAGAAATAAGTAAACTGCCAAACCCCAGAAAGAATATCATTCCCTCATAATGAAAACTAATAAGACAGCAATTTTTAAAACATGAAATTTTAAGTTAGCGTCTTGATGTATAAGTATTCCTGATTTTTTTTTTTTTTTTTTTTTTTGGTCAACAACAATGCTACTCATTTCCTATATGAGGAGAAGGATCTAGCACTGACTGCTTCTGCTTCTCTGAGAAAATCCTGTCTCACCCTGGCAGACACAGCTTTGTTTTAAGTGCCTTGTCTCTGCAGGATGTTGGGTTTCAGATGCCAGCTCTGCTGTGGACCACATAGGCACCTGCTGCTTATGTTACTCTGCCAAATATAGCATGAAAATCCCCCTAGTGGGGTTCCTTTTTACCTTGCAGAGCCTTCAGAGACCTTGATGCTTCTCATATGGTGAATGATCTGTGTCAAGCTGAGTGATGCAAGACAGTCTGAGAGGCCGCTCAGGTTCCTCTGGGGCATTAAATATCTCAGCCTTATTAGCTGGTCCAGCAGACCAGGTGCATATTTGGTTTTCCTGAGCTTATCTTTTTGCCTCTCTTTAAAAGAGCTTTGTTGGAATATAGAAGTCATCCATCTTAAGACCCTCCAAGGACTCTGAGCTCAAATGATCACTGCTAGGTATTATTGTTTAATAATAACAAATGAATAAAGAACTCTTTTTTTTTCTGGGGTGATAGCTTAGTCAATAAACATGAGGACATGAGTTTGATTCCCAGGCCCTACATAAAAGGCAGGTGTTGCCTGCTTATAATCTCAGCATTAGTGAGATGGGATGTGGAGGCAGGGGGTTCCTGCAATTCTCTAACAGGCTACCCTGACCTACTTGGGTATGTTTTGGGCTAGTGAGAAACCCTAAGGCAAACAAAAATAGGAAGGGGCCTCAGGAGTAATTACCTGATGTTGTGATTTGGCCTCACAGGACTGTACTTAAAACAAACTGTTTCTCCATCCCTTTATCTCTCCAGGGATTAAGTTGTGAAGGCAGCATAAAAGTTACTACAGTAAACTCCCCCAAACGTAGATCCTTTTCTTCTTTTAACATATTTTTATTTATGTGTTGGGTGGTAGGAGGTTGCCTATGAAGGTTAAAAGAGGGATCAGGGTCAAGTGGAGCTACAGTTACAAGCATTCATGGAGAGAAGGACTCCAGTCTTTTGCAAGGACATCAATCACTCTTAACTACTGAGACATTGTTCTACTAGTACCCTTAACCCTAATTTGAAGGCTTATCCAGTTAAGACTCAGAAGAATTATGTTAAGATACACAATTAAGGCCAATATCAAACAGCTTTCATGACTGTTAGAACTATTTCTTCAGATGCAAGGGATAATGGCCATGGTTTTCAACCTTCCTAATGTTGTGACTCTGTAATACAATTTCTCATGGTGTGGTGACCGCCTACCATAAAATTATTTTGTTGCTACCTCATAACTGTCATTTTGCTACAGTCAAGAATCATAATGTAGATTCACAACCTCTGTGAAAGGGTCATTTGACACCCAAAAGGGGCTGATTCACAGGTTGAGAACCACTGCTTTATAGTTACAGGAAACTGTGTAAGATTTCCAGTGACCAGTTGTACTGGGTGTGGTCTGGTGCTTTGTGTTCCCTTGTAAGCTGAGCACTGAGGGAATGCAGAATTTAATTGTAATTTCACCCGTACATCTATCTAAAGGCCTGCTACCACGTTTTTGGTCACCTATGAATTTTTTTGTAGCCAAGAAAGCCAGGAGTACAATTTTATCTGACAGATTGAGATGGCATGGTGTATTCTTGGTTATCAAAATACTCATGTAGCAAGGGGTTTTTAGTTGGTGAATATTCGTGATGTTGGGGAAAGCATGATACTTCTTGTATAAGCTTGGTTACCTAAGTGCATGTACATTTGCAGGCTCTAGAAGGACATACGGAGCTGAGCTGCTTGTGACTGGATGACTTAGCTCTTGGATTCTTGTGTTTTGTTTCTTGTAATGCATATATTAAAAAATAAAGGATTCTTTTAAAACCTTAAAAAAAAAAGATTTCCAGCATTCCTTGAATAAGCCACCAGATTGTGTTGTGTGTGATACATGCGCCCATGTGTGTGCAGACGCATAAGGACTAGGGGACCTAAGTGTCCTCCTTCAGCATTCCATCCTGTTCCAGTGAGGCGGAGTCTCTCCTTAAACCTGAACCTAGCCTGGCAGCAGGCAAGCCCTGGCATGCTCTTTCATCTCCTCAGTGCTGGGATTGTGGGTACACAAGACAACACTTTTATATGGGTTCTGGGGATTTGAACTTAGGGCCTCATGTTTCCGATGTGAGCGTTCTCACTCACAGAGCTACCTGTATAGCTTTAGAATGGTTTTTTATACTATGTCCACATTTAGGGTCCTTGTATTGCGGGCGACTACTGCCCAGCTCTAGATTCAGCAGCTCCGGCCCCTAGGAGGACATTTGGAATGTTTCCCAGTTTTTGCGCAGGCTATGCAGGAGAGAGTGCAGTGATAATTAACAAAGTGTCAGACTGCATAATGGTGGAAACTGTAAAGGCACCGAAATGTTGTTACCAAGGCCCAGACTCACCTGTGAAAACAGGAAGTTAATTTGTGTGAAGAATATCACATGGGGGTGGAAGGGACAAAGCATGTGAGATTTCCTTTAAATAATTCATACCAGGCAGAAATAAAAAAAAATCTGTGAAAAAAAAAAAGAATGAAAGCAACAAAGGGCAAACAACACCCTTTGGCTGGTGAGATAACGCAAGGTCTGTGAGACAAGCCTTCGTGGATTCTCTTTGCCTCTCTGTGACCTTGAGAGAACCTCACCATCTATGATATTAGAGTTTTTATCCTACTATAGAAGTCATGACATTGTGCTCATAACAGGTTTTTAAATAGCAATGGGGCTTTGGATACTATACACTTAGTTATCTCTTTAAAGAACAATATACTTCCCAGGACCTCAGTGAAGGGGCAGGTGACCTTGTGATGTGAGAGTTCCCTCTAGGCCAGTTTCCATCAAATTTCACTCTGAGTCAGGCAGAGGGGCGCAGGAGTGAGAGGTGATGAACTAGCATTTCGGCCACCCTGGGTTGCCCAAGGACTGTTGGACATCCCTGGCAATCCCCGAGGAGTGGAGAGTGTGCACGTGGTAGGGCCTGCGCGAGGAGCAGCAGCTGCTGATTGGAATGTTGTTATTAGGGTCCGTTATTTTTGAAATTGATCCTTTGTAGTAAACACAGAATGGTGGGATGCTTTACTGCCAGTGCACACTGGGACTTCTAGACTGGACACAAAGCAGACACAAAGGAGAAGAACTTGCAATTCTCAGGTTGGGCTCTGGTAGTGGTCAATGAATGGGGCCACTCTGTTCTCTTTGTATATCTGACACAGGATGAACAAGCTCAGTTATTTCCAAGAATAGTTCTCTGCTCAAGTTAAATAACAATAGTAGAACAACAACAGATCACAATATGTTGTTTTCAACAACAAATCACAATAATGTTGTTTTCTACAAGGCTCTCAGACTTCTCAGATTAAAAAAAAAAAATCAAAATTAAGCTTCCAAATCAAAAGCTAACCTGGAACCAGAGCAAAGGAGAGACCTGCAAATTCTTTGAGCAGGCCAACGCAGATACTGCTTACATGACATTTCCAGGTCCTCACACAAGGAATAACATGAAGTCACCTGATGTAAGACAGTCAGGTTATTAATTGCTCTGTCTCTCCTTCTTTCTGCTTCACAGGACGGTGACTGAAACTGCCAGTATTACTTTTTCATGCTAATTCATTACTTCTAGTTCTTTATAAAGGACTTCTCCATAGTTGAAAGCAAATGCTTCAGTCCCTCCCGCTGGCTTATTACATATATATTTTTTAAATTTTTAATTAATTATTATTATTTTTTTTACAATTTATTCACTTTGTATCCAAGCTATAGCTCCTTCCCTCATCCCCTCTTACTCTGGCTCTCCCTTCCTCTTTTCCTCCCATGTCTCTCCCTCTGTCCATTGATAGGGGAAGTCATCCTCCCCTTCCACCCGACCCCTAGACTATCAGGTCTCATCAGGATTGGCTGCATTGTCTTCCCCTGTGGCTTGGTAAGGCTATTCACCAACCCCCTGTCAGAGGGAGGTGATCAAAGAGCCAGCCACTGAGTTCATGTCAGAGATAGCACCTGTTCCTCTTACTAGCGTACCCACTTGGACACTGAGCTGCCATGGGCTACATCTGTGCAGGGGTTCTATGTTTTCTCCATGCATGGCCCTTGGTTGCAGTATCAGTCTCAGAAAATACCCCTGTACCCAGATTTTTTGGTTCTTTTGGTCCTTGTGGAGCTCCTCTCTTCTCCAGGTCTTTCTAGCTCCCTCTTCTTTCATAAGATCCCTGCACTGTGTCCAGAGTTTGGCTATGAGTCTCAGCATCTGCTTGATACCCTGCTGGGTAGAGACTTTCAGAGGCCCTCTGTGGTAGGCTTCTGTCCTGTTCCATTTTTACTCTCTCTTTTGATGTCTCTCCCCTTTGCATTTCTGAATGAGGATTGAGCATCTTACCCAGGGTCCTCCTTCCTTAGCTTCTTTAGGTGTACAGATTTTAGTATGTTTATCCTGTATTATATATCCAATTCCACTTATAAGTTATTATATACCATGTGTGTCTTTCCACTTCAGTGATACTTCACTCAAGATGATGTTTTCTACTTTCTTAGTCATCAGGGAAATGCAAATCAAAATGACCCTGATATTTCACCTTAAACCCAGAAAGATTAAGATCAAAAACTCAGGGGACAATACATGCTGGAGAGGATGAGGAAAAAGGGGAACCTTCCTCTATTGCTGGTGGGAATGTAAACTTATACAACCACTCTGGAAATCAATCTGGTGCTTTCTCAGAAAATTAGAAATAGTGCTACCTCAAGATCCAGCTATCCTACTCCTGAGCTTATATCCAAAGTATCCTTAACTATACAAGAAGGACATTTGCTCAACCATATTCATAGCAGCTTTATTCAGGATAGCCAGAATCTGTAAACAACCCAAATGTCCCTCAACTGAGGAATGGATACAGAAATTGTGGTACATTTACACAATGGAACACAACTAAGCAATTAAAAACAAGGAAATCATGAAATTTACATACTATATTTTATAATGAAATGTAAAATTTTAGAATTGGAAATAAAACTTATTTATGTCTTTAAATTGCAATTTTTGTCCTTGACAATACCAAACGAATATTCTACAATTCCATTGAACTCTGACAGCACATAGCAGCTGCCAGAGGTTTGGGGGCTCAGTAATGCAAAACTGCCACACTTAGATTCTGCCTACAATCTCATACCCTATGATTACTCATATTCTATCCTACTTGACTGTATGTTGGAGATTTTGTGTTATCTCTTCCCGTTTGGATAAATTCTTCAGAGCTGCTGGATTTTAGTGAGGAATAGAAGGAGAGAAGGATGGAGCTATGGGGAGGCATTGAATAATAGTCCTTTTGGACAATAATTTAAGAATGCTGCCAGCATTCCTCATGGTGGTATGTTTTAAAAAAGATTTTTATTCCACATCCCCAGGCAGAGCATGGTGTCTCCTTATAAAGATCTGCAAGGGGAGGAGGGGAGGGGCTTGTAGGGTCAGGAGGACTTTGTATATGGCCTGTCTCCAAGACCCAGGTAAGGGAACACAGCATACGTGATGCAGGCTATATGACAGGTATATAATAACCATGTGGATGGTTTATGTGTGAACCGTGTGGCTTGATAGTGGTCACGATGCCTTTGGCCCCACAAGGGGCCACGGGAGTCTAGGTTGTTCATGTCTTGCTTGTTGCAGCCCTTTCTGCTTAGAGCCTGATAACCTGGCAACCTATATTCTCTGACAAGGTTTGCAGATATAAGCAGAGGGCAAGTCTGAGGAAACCAGTTTATCACAAAGGATGACAGTAGAGGCAGATGAAGACATCTGAGGGAAATGTCATATGTGGTCTGGGCATAGAAGTCTGTCTTGGATTTGGTATGCATCATTATCTTCATTGACATTATCACCACCCAGAACACTCCTTCTACCCACCCTCAGCATGCAGCTAGCTGGTTTATTTGGTTTGTGTCCTTGTTTCAGTTCAAACAGTATGACCAGGATGACTGAGGCTTAAAACACTGTCTAGAGATTTAATGTAACCCCGTCTCATTCCATATC
This sequence comes from Psammomys obesus, assembly GCF_907164565.1. Taxonomy (NCBI): domain Eukaryota; kingdom Metazoa; phylum Chordata; class Mammalia; order Rodentia; family Muridae; genus Psammomys; species Psammomys obesus. Next base: position 62,460,000 of record NW_026585504.1, on the reverse strand, counting down.
TTGGGGTACCACCGGAAGAGGAGGGTAATTAAGAGGGTGGGGAAATTAAGGGAAAGAGAAGAAGCCTAGCTCCACCTTCTTCTGCTTTCCTTAGAGAGCTTTGTGTGGACATTACTTTGAACTAAGATGTACAAAATTATTTACATAGACATGACTCTGTAAATACCATGCAAACAATCTGGTTTGCTCAGAGTACTCAGACTATTTACATTTATTCCTATCAACTCAATTTTCCTGTCTTTCCCTTTGATATGAATTCAACAAATACCTGTATTTCATGTAGAACCATTCCTCCACTCAATGTATTTAACTTTCATCATGCATTCCAAATTACTTCTGTTACAATGTCTATTCAATTGTTAAATTGTAAACTCAGAATCTCTCAGGTACACTGTAGGTACAGTAATTGTTTGGTATCAAATACAATTAGTCATAGTTTTGGGTTATATCTGACTTACCCTGGGAATTCCCTTTAAAGTTTGTCTTTGGTGGATCTTTAAATGCAAATGCTCAACAAAGTAAAGGGGGAAAAAAAACACAGACAGAAAATGTTGACACAAATTTTGTTTGGTTTGGTTTTTTGAGACAGTTTTTCTTTGTGTAGATTTGGCTCCTGGGCTTGCTTTGTAGACCAGCCTGACCTCAAACTCACAGAGATCCTCCTGACCCCGCCTCCCGTAGTGCTGGGATTACAGACGTGTTCCACCACACCCAGCTGACACACCAAATGTTAATGTATCCTTTATTTCTATTAACCCAACATACAGTTTTGAAACTTTGTGGCTATTTCGGAATTTCAATGAGCCTTTCACTCCATGCACACATGTGCACATGTGTACATTTGAGAGACACATATATGTGTGTATCAAACATGTGTAGCTCACAAATACATATTGAGAGTGCGACACAGGGTCTGTGTGTGTGTCAGATCTATACATCTCATAAATACGCACAGAAAGGGCAACACAGGACAAACACATACACAAACAGAGAGAGAGAGGGAGAGTAATCAAAGTTGGATATCACTTGTAGCCCAGGATGGCAATTAATTTGGAAAGTAGTCCTTCTGTTTCTACCTTCCTATGGCTGGATTTATAGGCATGAGCCACCACAGCTTGCTCAAAATTATTTGTTGTGGTTGTTTTGGTTTGGTTTGATTTTGAGACAAGAGTCTTATAAAGCCCAAACTTTGATTATATTTCATTGTGAATACATAATATTGTAAGAAATTTCCAAAGTATTAACAAAGTTAATTTTTAAAAGAATGTAAGTATATGTTTCTGAAGATTATGTTGACAGTGTGCTAAATGGTTGAAAATGTTCTTGAACTTGTTATTCTTCTGCCTCTATTCCCTGAGTGCCCATTTTTGTAATCATGGGAATGGAATCCAGAGCTTTTTGCACTCAAAGCAAGAAATGTACCAAATGAGCATCATCTCCATCCCATTTATTTTCTTTAATCATAAAAGATTAGTTTTTAAATTTTAGCATGTAAAATGGCTATTTTGATGTTTTTTTCCTAATAAACTGTTGGACATGATTTTTTCAAAACTTTTGTATCAGTTGATACAATCATACTAACCGTGATTACGGCAGTGTGCACACGACCAATCGTAACTTAAACCAGAAAAAAAATCACAGCATAGAAGGAGGGATGTGGGCAAGAAACCCTGCACTAGCTGAGGACAGAGCTATTGGTAAGTAGCTGCTGGAGGAAACAAGGAAGCTTTCTTTAATTATGTAATCACTGGTATGTCCAACACAGGATGGGCAGGCCTCACTACTAAAACTAGCTGTGCCAGGCAGGGAAACAAAAAGGAAAAAGATCTAAATATTGAATAGGAAGGGATGGAAAGGTGGAATGAGCGATAGTGGGAGGTGCTGTTTGGAGAGGTGTATGATTCTAAGTTATATTGTATGAAATTCTCACACAATAACCAGAGCTAATTCTCAAAAGAATGAAAGTATCCATTTCAGAAGACTATGTTGACAGTTGAGATTTCTCCCATATTTGATATAAATACTGAAGTCCCTTTGTTACTCGTCTCCCTAAGATAACCTTCCCTTTTTGCTTTCTGTTCTTTTAGGTAACTTTTAAAGCTTCCAGACACTCAGTTTCCCCAGATTTGAAGTACGTTCTTCTGGCGTATGACGTCAAGCAGGTAAAGGAGCTTTTGCTCTTTCTTGGAAATCTTTGTCTGTGGACACTAAGAAGGCAATTTATATTGACATTGAGAACTGCTTGGGACGTTGAGTGTGACTTTGGTAGAGTGATGGTTAAAGGCAAGATAGTTGACTAGCAAATAACTGTTAGGGAACGGGCACATGTGTTCGGTTTTAGCTAATGTGACAGAGGCATGCTTATTTTCAGCGCCAATCCGCCAGCATCCTTCTGTGGTTCGGGTTTATGTAGGTTAGAGGCTTTCCTACTAGATATGTTTTGGACAGCAGGATGTATACAAGGAGAACATTGTTTCAAAGAATGGACAGTATATGCTTTGGCAGGATGTTTAAAGTTTTCATTACACTGTGTGTGTGTGTGTGTGCGCGCGCGCGCTCAGGCATCAGTGTTTTAAAGAATAACTGAAGGTCAGAGGACAACTTAGGGAGTTGATTCTCTCCACCATCTGTGTGCTAGAGTTTGAACAGTCTTAGTGGAAGTGTCATTATACACTGAGCCATCTTGGCATGCCAAGATTAGTTTTGTTTTGCTTAACTAATCAATGAAACTAATTAATTAATTAATGTTATTGATATTCTGTGGAATCTGTGAATTATCTGCTTGTACAAGCTGAAGTGGTACCTTCACATACTGAGCCATTTTCCCAGCTGATGTAATTTAAAATATCTGTAGGGTGTGTGTGTGCTCACGCATGCACACATAAGCGTGCATGTGTCTGTGTATGCACACTTGCATCCCAGCGAGCACCTATGTAGACATTTGAATAAAAGCAGTTATGCCTATGCCAGGGAACACATAGAAATCAGGAACAACCTGTGTTCCTCTTCAGTTGCCACCTTCTTTGAGACAGGATCTTTTTGCTATTTTTCTGTTTCTATGCACTAGGCTGTGAGCTCCTGTGGATTCTCCTGTCTTCTCCTCTGACTTCCCCTTAGAATTAGTGGAATCACAGACCTTCTATTATGTGTCTGGCTTTTGCTGGGGTTCTGAGGATTCAAACTCAGGCTTTCGCAGACAGTGCTTTTATCGATTGAGGGGTCTACCCCGCACTGTTGATGGCATTTGAATATCAGCTACATAGTCTCAGAAAATATCCTAAGTAGGATGACAAAAGAATCAACATTAAGCAAACACAATAACCTTTTCTCAGTCACTGCTTCATTACTTTACTCCAGCATTAGAGTAAAATTAGAGCATACATATGGCAAGTGATTATTTTCTACATAAATATATTTTGCATGGTTAAAAAACAAAGTAAGTGTTAAAAGACAATTCGATTACATAACTTCTGTAGAGAAGAAATGACAGGAGATTATTCAAGGAAGTTTTATGAGCTTTAGGACAGACAATAAAAATTTATGGAGTTAAGGCAGGAAACCTCATATAACGCATCAAAAGCTTTTGAACACATGACATTTCACAGCTCAGAAGACCTGCTGTTTAATGTGTTAGCCTTTTGGAGTGTACACCTGATGTGTATCTTTAATAATTTTACTGAAATCTAATTTATTCTGAAAACGATGGTGAAACTGCCATTACAGGCTTATTTCCCTATTAAGCATCTTTGTGTTTTGGATTGGATGGTGCTCCCATATTTTCTTCATTTGCAGATTTTGTAAGATACATGTTACAGTGAGAAAAAAAATATTTCTTTTATATGTGAAAATTATAAAAATACACTATAAGTTTACAAAATAATGCTATCTAGGAGACTTTAAATTTGACCTGACATATAAAATTGATAATGAAAATTTTATTTTTTGATTATATGTTTGTAATATAATATATATTATATATATGTATATATATTATATATATCCCTCTGTGTGTGTGTGTGTGTGTGTGTGTGTGTGTGTGTGTGTGTGTGTGT
>NW_026585504.1:62374455-62455938 GCF_907164565.1 Psammomys obesus | reverse complement strand
TGTGTGTGTGTGTGTGTGTGTGTGTGTGTGTGTGTGTGTGTGTGTGTGTATTATGGTACATACGTGGTATAAGGGAATTGCTTCTTTCTTTCTATCATGTAGGACACAAATAGTGAATTCAGGTTTGGTGGTAAATGCCTTTATCCACTGATGCATGCTGTTTACCCACTGAAGGTTAGTATGTTAGCATGTGGTAGCAGCCATTGCAATCAGACTAGAACTGTCAACATAGTAAACATTGAAACACAGCTCAATGAGTAAATTATAGTCTTTTCAACCAATGGTGCTGGAGTGATTAGATATCCACAGGCAGAAAGTAAATAAGGACCTGCAAGATAGTTTAGTGCTTAAGGCGCCTGCCACCAAGCCTAATGATCTGAATTTGAGCCCCAGGACCCATGAAAAAAGAGAAGGGAACTGACTCACACCGGTTTTGCTCTGACCTCCATGTGTGTAGGTCATCTACACTGATGTGCTTTCAAACACACATAAAATACATACATAACGTGTAATAAAACTCTTTAATCAGAAAAGAAGAACAGGAGATGGGGAGAAGGGAAAGGAAAGAAGAAAAAAAGAAAAGGAAAATAATAAAATAAAAATATCATTCACACTAACCTCATTTTCATCTATTATGGAAATTCAGGATGAACCCAAAGATACATGTACATGTATTGAGTGAAGAAACAGGAAAATTGCCCCAAATCGAATCTAGGGTCTAAGACTAGGGAGAAATCCTTAGACTGTACACTAGTGGCGAAGCTTATGAAGTTGAAAACTGTTGTTCTATGAAAAGTTGTGATCATAAAATTTCGAGCTAAAACCTGTGAGAAATGCCTGCAGCAACACGTTTAAGGGAGGAGGCAGGTGGTTGTTTGAGTAAGCAAGGCCCCCACAGGCTCAGGCATCGGAACAGTCAGTGCCGAATGGGTGCTGTTTGGAGCAGTTTAGAAGGTGTAGCCTCCCAAGAAGAAATATGTCACCTGGGGGCGGGATTTGAGGATCTATAACTTAGTCTCACATCAGTTTCTTCTCTCTGCTCTGTGCTGAAATTTAAGTTGTGTCTTTTAGCTTCCTGCTTAAAGCGCCTTGCCTAATGCCTGCTGCCATGCTTCCTGACCATGAGAAAACTAATCCTTCTGAAACCATAGCCAAATAAATATGTTTTTTCCATCAGTTTTATGACAGCAACAGGAAAGTAACTAATAGAACCACATGAGGATTCTAAAAGTGAAAAAACTTGAAACACAGAGAAAACATATATGAAAAGAAATGGGACCTACACCCAAAAAGAAACTCATGAGAGATGCTATCCACGTAGAACCTACTTAAAACCATGGCTAACATCAGCTAACATACCTATAAAAGTGGATCAACTGAAAAATTAAACAGTGCTAGCCCCAAATGAAAGAAAGCACAAAGAAAAATGAGCTCACCCCAGTATTTTTGCTAGGATTGTGTAGGAGGGTAGAGCTTGTCTTGATGATTTTTGTATATTGATGCTGGTGTCTATATGAATTAAACTTGTGCTACTATCAAACCCAGCAGGTTCATACCATGGTAATTTTTCAGTGACATGAAAGTTAGGTTCATAAAGAGCTATTTTGAATATAATTATAACAGTCTTTACTTTTCTATTTGCCTGTTTATTTATTTATTTATTTATTTATTTACTTACTTACTTACTTACTTACTTACTTATTTACCTATCTACTTATTAAGTATTTACATAGGTCTCACTATGTTGCCTAGGATTGCCTTGAAATTATGTACTCTCATTTTAAATTATTACTTGAAGAAGATGAATACAATTAAGTTAGTTAAGAGAGTGCTCTGCCAGCATACAGAAAAATCTGGTATCTGATAACCAGCTACCTAAATGAAGCATGGTGGTATATGTCTATAATCTAGAACCTGGCAGATAGAGGAAGGAGAATACAGAGTTCAAGGTCCTTGGCAAAACAGAATTTATTAGCGCAAATAACCCAGATGATATTTTCTTTGGTGAAATTGTTGTAGACCCTTATAATACTATACAACTCATATTTATTTAAAGAAAAAAGACTTGATATATACAATCATGGGTTACAATGAGTTTAAAAAGGCGATCCTCAGTTTACTGAGCACATGCTTCTGTTTACATAGCATTATGTAAATAAGAAAGGTAAATGAAGGAAAGACAGAGTAAGAATTCGTCCGGCATGAGGAGAAAAACACAAATGCTTCTCTGTCTTTGGGTAGCAATTTGTGTGTTCTTAGTGGGGAAAGAAACGTTCCCTGTCTTTACTCCGTGTTCCTCATTACCCTGGATTCTCATATTTGAGTTCTAAAAATATGTTTGGTTTAATATTTAAACCATTTCAGTTTCATGTGTTTATTTTTTATTTATATATCTACCCATGTGTGGATAAGGAAATGTAGATACCATGGCAACTTGCAGGAGTCAGTTCTCTCCTTCCATCACAGGGGCCAGAGGCAGAGCTCAGGTCATTACCGTTGTCAGACCCTCTACCCATGGAGGCTTCTCACCAGCTCTTGCACTACAGTTTCAATCAGGTGAAACCAGCAGAACGATAAGTGGCATCTCCAAGTACATTTTATAATGACACATGAATTTATAATTAACTCAAAATATAATAAAAAAAATCTAATTAGTGAAAAAGTGTGCTTGAGAAAAATTTCTAAAACTTATAAAAATCCAGGTTCAATTTATTTCATCTATGTAAATTATATAAAATCTTTGCACTTTTTACTAATGTAAATTACTGCATATAGATGAAAAGTATTTCTGTACTTGTTTATATATTAACTTTTCATGCAAATCTGATAGGATTTGGAAGACCTGTGAATGAGACAGGTTAAAAAGAGAAAAGAGGCTCAAATACTCAACACAACCTCGTCCATTTGGGAGAAATCTAGTGTCAGTGCTGTGTCACTTTATTCCAGATGGTATCATTGATTATTCCTGTGGGTGTTCTAATAAGAATATTTGAATGTTTACTCACCAGGGAGTGGCATTATTTGAAAGGATTAGAAGAATTATGAGGTGTGGCCATGTAAGAGGAAGTGTGTCACTAGCGGTGGACTTTGAGGACATGGACTTTCAAAAGTGCATGTGAAGCAAGAGTCTGTCTGTCCATCTGTCTCTGTCTCTGTCTCTCTCTCTCTCTCTCTCTCTCTGTGTGTGTGTGTGTGTGTGTGTGTGTGCTTATGTATCAGGACATAGCTCTCAGTGTCTTCTCTAGAATCAAGCCTGCCACCATGCTTTCTACCATGATGATAATGGACTAAGCCTTTGAAACTATAAGCAAGCCCTTGATTAAACGTTTTCTTTTATAAGTGTTACCTTGGTCATGATGTCTCTTCACAGCAATAAAATAGTGACCAAGACAATTTTCCCACACAGAAACTGAAGTAGCTATTCTCCTTATTTTGAAAAAGTTAATGAATAATTTAGGGTTATCTTTGAAGGTGAAAATCACAAGATACTGGAGAGAAAACTAGACTAAGCACTGACAAGGTGGCTTGGAGGGCAAAGGTTGCTGCCAGTGAACTCTAACTACTCAGGTTCCATCCTGAGACCCGTGTGATAGAAGGAGAGAACTGATTCCACTGAGTTGCCCTCTGATCTCCTCCACATGCTGTCACATGCGTGCACGCACACGCCACATACACTCACATACTCACACAAACACATACAAGCACAATCACACACATGATGAATAAGCTGATTTTTTAAAGCTAGACTACCTTAGCCATATAGCAATAAAATAAGAAAATAAAACCAACAGCAAAAATATGCCCCTATAGACCAGTCTTCAAAGTCTCTTGTCTACTTTTTATCTCTGGGGAAAAAGGAGGATTTTTAAAATGACACAGTCTGGGAAAGTGAGGTGCACTAGACTTTAACCTCCCCCCTTTAACTAAAAATGATCGCAGTAATATTTCTTTTTCCCTTTTAAAATTAATTTATATTTTGCTGATTACAATTTATTCACTTTGTATCCCAGCTATAGCCCCAACCTCCCTCCCTCTTGCCCTCCCATGACCTTCCCCCAGTCCACTGATAGGGGAGGTCCTCCTCCCCTTCCATCTGATCCTAGCCTATCAGGTCTCATCAGGACTGGCTGCACTGTCTTTCTCTGTGGCCTGGTAAAGCTGCTCCCCTTTCAGTGGAAGGTGATCAAAGAGTAGGCCAATGAGTTCATGTCAGAGACAGTCCCTGTTCCTAATCCTAGGGAACCCACTTGGACACTGAGCGCCATAGGCTATAGCTGTACAAGGGTTCTAGGTTATCTCCATGCATGGTCCATGGTTGGAGTATCAGTCTCAGAAAAAACCTCCGTGTCCAGATTTTTTGGTTCTGTTGCTCTGCTTGTGGAGCTCCTGTCCCCTCCAGGTCTTTCTATCTCCCTCTTCTTTCATACGATTCATTGCACTCTGCCCAAAGTTTGGCTGAGTCTCAGCATCTGCTTTAATACCCTGCTGGGTAGAGTCTTTCAGCGACTATCTGTGGTAGGCTCCTGCCCTTTCCTGTTTCTCCCTCTTCCAACGTCTGTCCCACCTGCCTTTCTGAATGAGTGTGTGTGTGTATCTGTACTGCACACATGCACACACAATCACACACACTCATGGACAGGTCTGCTGCGTATGGCATGTCGCTCTCTGCTCACCACACTCTAAGCTCCACAGAGTGGGTTTGCTGCTCTCCTGACTTGGCTGCAGGCACACTCAGAGTTCTGTCGACAGGGTCCTCTTCATGATAAATATCTGTTTTAATTGAGAAATAATCGCTGTAAAATGAAACAGGCATGCACTACCGCTTGAAGAGGTAACTCTTCTCTAGTGAATTATCTAATTAAATCTGGGTCTCAATACCTCAGTGCTTTACAGTTACCAACACGTTTAAGAAGTCTGTGGGAGTACATGTCTGGCCATGGGATTGTCTAGGCCATTAAACTTCGTACTTTTGGGGTGTACTGCTATTTTGACTAATGTTGCTAATGATAAACTTAGATATATCTGGAAAGATGGCTGAGTGGATAATAGTATTTCCTGTACAAGTATCAGGACCTGAGTTTAGATGTCCAGAATGCACTTAAAAAGTCAGGTATGGCTGTACACCTGCCTTTAACATCATCAATATTAGAGAAACAGGAAGGTGCTGGTGCTGGCTGGCCACCAGCCTAGCTCCGGTTCCAGCGAGAGCTAATTCTTCTCAAGGAAATGAGCTGGAGAGCTACAGAGCAGGGTGCCCAATGTGCTTACCTAAATTGCACGTCACCCTCCTAGACCGCAGCGCCTTCACAGCAATGCGTGCCAACACATACTTTTAGTTTTGTTAGTTTTATTTTGAGAAAGTGTTTCTCTGTGTAACCTTGGCTATCTTGGACTCGTTTTGTAGAGCATGCTGGCCTTGAACTCACAGTGATCCCTGCCTCTGACTCTCCGAGTGCTGGGATTAAGGCATGCACCACATTAATATTAGGGAAAGTGCAGACAGTGTTAGTGACTATAGCTCGATATATGGAACAGCTTCTTTATCCTGGTATCTTCTTGCCTTCTCTTGCCTGTTTTTAGCTGATGTTATTGAACTGTTTGCCTATTAAAGTTCTCTTTTTACTGAATCAAGTTAATACAGCAGGAACAACATTAGTATAATTTACATACACTTGTACATGAGCAATCCAAAAGCATAGATAAGGGGAAAGAATGGAGGAGAACTTAGAGAAGAGTCCTGGAAACCTATCTGCATTTTGTGAAATAGCTACTCTTACATTCATCAGTTGATCCCAAGTGTAACCACCTAATTTGAAGTAGGATTTGTCATTTTCTTAAATACTTATTACATTTACCTATCTATTTTGTGTGCATGCAGGTGGACAAGTTTGCATGTCATGTTGCAAATGTGTAAGTCAAAGGTCAACTTGTAGAAGTCTGTCCTCTCCTTCTAACGTGTTGGTTTAGGGGACTGAACCTCAGAAATCGCATTTGACAGCAATGCCTTTACCCACTGAACCATCTTGCCAGCCAAGTTCTGATTCTCATGTTTTATAAATGGGTGGGGAATCTGAAAATAATCTGCTTGTACACCTTTGCATTTGTTACAACATTCAGGTGATTTGAACATTGGATCTCATAACATATGTCTACATATGTAAATATATGGATTTTTTTAAAAGCTAAGTAAATCCTTGCCTGTGTGTGCGCATGTTTGTGCTGGTACTCCGTGCATATATGTTTGTGTGTGGTGTGTGTTTGTGTGTGTACATGCACGTGAGCATGTTGAGGCTACAGGTTCATGTCTTCTATCTTCCTTAATCTCTTTTCTGTCTTGTTTATTGAGATAGAGTCTCTAACTAAACGTAGAATTCATCAGTTACCTATCAGGCCATTGAGGACCCAAAGTTTGCCTGTCTCTACTTTTCAAGTGCTAGGATTCAAGGTTTATACACCACCGTATCCATCTTTTTACATGAATGTTGTGAATACATACTGAAGCCCTTATTCTTGTACAAAAATTACCTTACTGGCTGAACCATCTCATCTCAGCTCTGATCTCAGAAATTTTTGTAAATAAAAATATTATAATTCATTATATAGAAGAAAATACATTCACTGCATCCAAAGTTAACTAGTATATTCACTATTCTTATAGGATTCATTTTTATCATAGAACACTTTAAAGTAACAGAGGATACAAAAAACCCCCACACCATTTGTAATTCTATATTATCAAAACACTATTACTATGAAATAGGCCTGTTCTGGCTATATAGCACTGACTCCATACCAAAGTTAATGCCCCAGGACAGTAATTTACTGTAAGCGTGAGTGCTTGGGTCTGGAATCCTTCACAGGCTGGGCTCTGGAGGGCCAGCATGGTATACTTTCTGTGAATGATGACAGAGGTAGCAGCTGTGCCATTGTGCGCCTTGACTGAGGTGAAGGAAGGACGTCTTCACTCATTTACTCACGTAGCTGACAAGCTGAACTGGCTGTCATCCCAGAGTCTCAGTGCTTTCATTTGAGCCTCTCCATGGGCCACTGGAATGTCCACATGGCATGGCATCTGGCTTTTCCCAGAGTGGTGATTTGGCAGAGCCAGGTGGAGTCTGCTGTGCCTTAAAAAATAATCTAGCCTTAAACCTCATCAATTACTTCAACCATTGTCCTCCGTCACATAGAAACAGCTGGGCTTCCAGGTGGGAAGTGCTATGATACGGTGTGGAAGTCTAGGGATGAGAGTCATTGATGGCTCTTTGGGCCAACATCAATTCAGAGACCGAGAGTTGAATTGTGTAAAGGCTCCATACATAGTAGGTCTAGGGATTACTGTGTAACTGGCATGGCAGACATAATGATATTTTAAAGAAACGCTTGTGTCTCTCAACCTGATTAGCAGACTTTTGAAACAATGGCCTTAAGAAATGAGAATTTCCCCAGAAATGTCATACTGAAAGAAAAAGGCTTCAACCAGAGAGAATACTTCTTTTGTAGAAGGAGATTTACAATTTGTCTGACTACCTTACAGAATGAGACTGAAGCCCAGACAATATGGAGTCAGTGGTGTATAGGAGCAGGCCTTGAATAGGATTAGTTAAATGTGCATATTACTAGTCCTTTCCTTAAATTGCAGTTTCACTGACTCTGAAGTTGTACTTTGAGGGTCACTGTATCTCTTTATTTCTCTTGCCAGTGTAGTTATTTTAAATAATGTCTCCTTTTTATGATATCTCTTTCTAACTATTACTTTGGTTATTCTAAATATTTTATTTTAAGATATAGGTGTACACGTTTTTCTTCATTGGGTTTGTTCATGAGGGAAGTTCTTATGAAAGCCAGAAGAGGACATTAGATTTCATGGAGCTTGAGTTACCTTGTATATGTGTGCTGGGAGCTGACCAGAGGTCCTCTGCAAGAACAGCACTCACTCTTAACTGCTGAGCCCTCTCTCAGCCTCAGAATTCACTTATTTTAATTGACTTCTCAAGAACACATGGCCACTCTGTAATCTTAGAATACGGACTGTGACCACAAGTTGGAGTAATGCCTTCAAAGTTAGCTCTAGATTACATGTTAGAGATGTGAGGACGTTTAGAAGTCAGTTGTGCAGTCATAAACAGATTTGTTTGGTGTGTGTGAGGGCAACTGTTTATACTGCCAGACTGCTTTTTTCCTTCATAGCTTATGTGTGTGTGTGTGTGTGTGAGAGAGAGAGAGAGAGAGAGAGACAGAGACAGAGAGAGAGAGACAGAGACAGAGACAGAGAGAGAGAGAGAGCTGAGGAAGTTTAAATACAACAAAAGAAGCTCATCACAGGATTGAAGAAGAGATGGCTTAGTAGAATATAGAATTAATATCATGTGTAGTTGGGAAGAGTGATATCTAGCCAGGCTGTCATTTTTAGCTAAATGACTTATTAAGAGATATTACTGCTACAGTGAAGAAGGCTGACAGTAGCATGTCAGGAGCTTTGGGAAAAGCTCAGACCCACAAGTCAGAAGACTGAAAGTTTCCTTCTTTGGGGCCACACCTGGCATTGCACAATGTGACCTGTGAGTGCTCAGTTAAAGAATGTCAGGTGGTGGGAAGCCATTCTCGGAGACCAACATGGTGCTAAGAATCTAGAGAAATAAGTCGCTTTAATTCTAGAAACCAAGCTATAGTTACAACAGTTGTCAGAGTTCAACTGAAACAGGGTTTTCTTAAGTTAATACATTCTAAGTTTTCAGCTGGTAGTCACAATTACATTAGATCAGATGTCAAGATAGGAAAGGAATGGCAACTAATGAGGCAAAATAAAGCCCAAGAGAAGGTTTAATCTGGCTCGGGGGCTATAGCCTTCCAACTGTTCCACAATCCCTGAAGATCTCTTCAGTTAATCAGCCTCTGGACGGTTTCGGTGAAGGGGGCGGGTCTTTCAAGAAAGCTTTGTTCATAGAATCTTCAGCCACGAGGCTGCCACAGAATGGAAATTATATGTACATTTTTACTGCACAGGTGAAACTTTTCACATCAAAGTATTACAGGTTGCATAGCTGCCAAGATTTCCAGCTTCCTGTGTCCTGGAACAAAGATTTGGACCAGAGACCTATAGACAGTGGCAGAAATAGAAACGGTTTATTAAAAAAGAAAAAAAGAAAGGCCATCCTGAGGGTGGAAGGAAATGGGTTCCAGAGTGCTAGGAGAGGCTTTAATGATTCTCATCACCTCTGGGCATGAACCTTCTTTAGTAGATGTAGACTGGGGCATTCTTTGCACATCCTCAGTTTTGGTATATGCAGCTGCACTGGGGAAAGATGTCCAGACCTTCTGCAAGTCTGACTTCTTTTCTACTTTAGATTTTATCTTCATCCTACTCTAGTGCTACAAAAGTGCAGCAGGAAGGTGGAACCAGTTCCTCAAGATGAAGGTGTCCTGAACACTACCACAGAACTCTGTGTGGTTGTGGTAATCCTACTTTGTTATTTCCAGTGCAGATGGATATTTCCCCACAGTAAGTCAGGGCAAACTTATTGTGAGCAAATGTTGGGAAGGTTAAATCCCAATGCCTTCCATTAATCCCAAAAGATGTCAGTTTTCCATTTGACAACCATCATACTGGTATATTCCCGGGGAAAAAGCTGTGTGTTTGTAACTAATGTGTCAAGTTTGAAATCCTACAGATCCTATAATTGTTGCCACAGTGATTAACCAGAAGGGACAGATTGTTGTTCTATTTGATTGTGTCTATTCTGGAGAGCATCAAATACAGAATAACTTGTCCTAAAACAGTGACAATAATAATCCTTAGTGTAAATGAAAAACTTCAATTAGACATAGAACAGCACAGAATATGGGAACATAGTGATTCCTGGAGCCATATTTTCTGATTATGCCAACAAAGTAGAGTTTGGATTCCTAATTAGAGTTAACACTAATTAACTGTGCATTGCTTTGGTGTTGCCATTTTCGATAAGAAAGCAGTTAAACATTGTATGAGGGAGATGCTAGCTCACAGGTAGTGGTTTAGCCTGGAGGGCGTCTTCATTAGCTGAATGAAGAAAACCTCAGTATTTTTGAGGAAAGAGGGGGGGAAGAATATAATTTGAGTCATAAGGCCAGTGTATTTTTTCTCTTTTTTATTATTAATTATACTTTATTCACTTTGTATCCCCCCATAAGCCCCTCCCTCCTCCTCTCCTGATCCCACCCTCACTCCCCCTTCTTCATGCATGTCCCTCCCCAAGTCCACTGATAGGGGAGGTCCTCCTCTCCTTCCTTCTGATCTTAGTCTATCAGATCACATCAGGAATGGCTGCATTGTCATCTTCTGTGACCTGGTAAGGCTGCTCCCCCCCTCAGTGGCAGGTGATCAAAGAGCAGGCCAATCAGATCATGTCAGAGGCAGTCTCTCTTCCCATTACTATGGAACCCACTTGGACACTAAACTGCCATGGGCTACTACATCTGTGCAGGGGTTCTAGGTTATCTCCATGCATGGTACTTGGTTGGAGTATGAGTCTCTGGGAAGACCCCTGTGTTCAAATTTCTGGTTCAAATTGCTCTCCTTGTGGAGTTCCTGTCCTCTCCAGATCTTACTATTTCCCACTTCTTACATAAGATTCCATGCCCACTGCCCAACAGTTGGCCATAAGTCTCAGCATTTGCTTTGATAGTCTGCAGGGCAGAGCCTTTTAGATGCCCTCTGTGACAGGGTGTGGTCAGATGACTCACTTGTTCTGAGAACTTGGCAGAAGCTCCAGGATTGGCACCAGAGATCAAATCAAGTGGATCAGGCAGCTCACAGTCAGGTGTAATTCTAGTTCCAGGGACTCTATGTTCTCTTTATGGTCTTTGTAGGCAACTTCACACACAATGCGCAGGCATATACACACAACCAAAAACAAATCATTAAAAAAAAAAAGAATCAAATTTTATTTGTAACACCAATGTTTGCATTCAATCATGAAATTTTATGTATGGTACAGAGACACTAACCTAGCATCTATTGCACTGTTTGGCTCTAGCTGTCCAGACTATGCTTGGCCCTTAATCTGGGTGATCCCTTCACATCAGTGTGAGGTATATGAAGAGTTGCTGCTTTTGTTTATCACCTGGATGAATAAACGACAGAACTAGATGTAGCTCAGAGGTAGAGAACTGGCTAAGTATGTACAAGGTATGAGCTCAGTCCTTTGCACTTGGGATTAAACGCTCCTGGTTAAGGAGATGGCTAAAGGGGCAGTCCTAAGTGGAGCCTTCATTCTCAAGGAAGCTTCCTGTGCACCAGAGATATTTCCCAGGATCAGCACATGATAAGGACATCTGTGTGCCTGTTACCTGCATGAGCTCACACTCTCTTCACATGTAGTTCACTCCTTACACTGGGGTGCGCATCTACAGCATTAAAGGCCTGAGAAACGTCTGGTTGAAAATGGTTTAGCTCTTTGCATTACAATTATTTTTGTTCACAATATTCCGAATTTAAAAACTCATTTGTATTTTTCACGTGATGGTCTAGCTTTGTCAGAATCCATTTTTCTTGTAAAGTTAAGAGAAAAATCTAATGCTTTCTTTCAACAAGTCTAGTTCATTTCAAGTATTTGCCTGTCAATACAATAGTATTCTCTCTAAGGGAGGGAACTTCGTTAATGATTTACATTATTGAATTTTGCAGATTCAATAATTCAACAAAAATAAGATAATAGTATACACATTTTCTAGTCTTTTTTCATAATTTTCAAACGAAATAAGTTTTTTTTCTTTTTTTATTATTAATTACATTTTATTCATTTTGTATTCCCCCATAAGCCCCTCCCGATCCCACCCTTCCTTCCCTTTCTGCATGCATGCCCCTCCCCAAGTCCACTAATAGTGAAGGTCCTCCTCTTCTTCCTTCTGATTTTAGTCTATCAGATCTCATCAGGAGTGGCTGCATTGTCATCTTCTGTGGCCTGGCAAGGCTGCTCACCCCTCAGGGGGAGGTGATCAAAGAGCAGGCCAATCAGTTTATGTCAGAGGCAGTCTCTCTTCCCATTACTATGTAACCCACTTGGACACCAAACTGCCATGGGCTACATCTGTGCAGGGGTTCTAGGTTATCCCAATGAATAGTCCTTGGTTGGAGTATGAGTCTCTGGCAAGACCCCTGTGTTCAAATTTCTGGTTCTGTTGCTCAACTTGTGGAGTTCCTGTCCTCTCCAGCTCTTGCTATTTCCCACTTCTTACATAAAATTCCATTCACTCTGCCCGACAATTGGCCATCAGGCTCAGCATATGCTTTGATAGTCTGCAGGGCAGAGGCTTTCAGAGGCCCTCTGTGGCAGGTTCCTAGGTTGTTTCCTGTTTTCTTCTTCTTCTGATGTCCATCCTTTTTGCCTTTCAAGATGGGGATTGAGCATTTTAGTTAGGGTCCTCTCTTTTGCTTAGTATGTTTAGATGTACAGATTTTAGTGGGTTTATTCTATGTTGTATGTTTATATGAGTGAGTATATACCGTGTGTGTCTTTTTGCTTCTGGGACAACTCACTCAGGATGATCCTTTCTAGGTCCCACCATTTACCTGCAAATTTCATGATTTCCTTATTTTTCATTGCTGAGTAATACTCCATTGTATAGATGTACCACAATTGCTGCATCCATTCTTCAGTTGAGGGGCATCTGGGCTGTTTCCAGCTTCTGGCTATTACAAATAAAGCTGCTACAAACATGGTTGAGCAAATGTCCTTTTTGTGTACTTGAGCCTCTTTTGGATATATGCCTAGGAATGGTATGGCTGGATCTTGAGGAAGAGCTATTCCTAGTTGTCTGAGAAAGCGCCAGATTGATTTCCAGAGTGGTTGTACAAGTTTTCATTCACACCATCAGTGGAGAAGGGTTCCCCTTTCTCCACAACCTCTCCAGCATGTGTTGTCACTTGAGTTTTTGATCTTGGCCATACTGATGGGTGTAAGGTGAAATCATGCATTTCCCTGATGGCTAATAAGGTTGAGCATTTCTTTAAATGCTTCTCTGCCATTCGATATTCCTCTACAGAGAGTTCTCTGTTTAGCTGTTCCCCATTTTTTAAGTGGATTACTTGGTTTGCTGCTTTGAACGAAATAAGTTTTACATTTACTGTCATAATGTAAAATTTAGGCTTATAAAAGGTACTGTAAAAGAAGAGATTTTTCTAAATAATATTGAGGATGGGATTTACGATTTGATTTATTGTGGAAAAAGGAAAATTGTGACATGACGTCTGTGTTTTCAGAAAAAAATACCTCACATGGTTATGTTACAATATGGAAAGCCTGTGTCTTTTTACCTGCCAGTGCACTTGAGAGACTTTTCCAGTTTTTCCTCCATTATAAATAATAACTGTGACCAGCATTGCATTAGAATTCTGAGAAATGACTAGATCAAAAGCCTGAAGCATATATTCATATTTTGTCTAGGAAGTTTGCCTGAAATAATACTTCTACTTAGTATATCTGATTTTTATTTTTATTATTTATTCAGTGAGAGAAATAGGAGTGTGTTATATGTACTTTGTACAATTTCTGCATGGATGACAGTTGAGAAAAACTGCTGTATGTGTGATTTCAGCAATTAACCTTTAAATGTTCGATGGTTCCTACATCTGTGGAGCATGAGACTTAAAAGAGCCCTTCAAACATTAAATTTTGGAATGAAAATGTGATATAAATGAAGCAGATTTGCTTCAATAGAATCAAATCCACAGGCCATGTATTTGCTATAATGTTAAGATGTTTCTAAACATAAAACACTGTATACACTAATTATAGATCCTTCCGGCCACTGTTCATAAAATCTTAGACTAGCAGTGTTCTATGCACCACAGGTAAGAACCGAATGAAACGCGTTTCTCACATGGGAGTGTGTGAGGGTGGAAAGAAAATGAAGAATCGATTATATAAGGATCACAGTGTGTGGTGTGTGTGTGTGTGTGTGTGTGTGTGTGTGTGTGTGTGTGTGTGTGTAAATGTATGGAAATCAGTGAACAGTTTGAGGGAATTGGTTCTCTACACCCCATTGGTCATGGGTATGAAACTCAAGTGGCAAGTGCCTTTAATTACTAAGCCATCTTGCCAGTTCTCTTATGGATGAGAAGAATACAGATAAGAACAGCAGTAAGAACAATGTGATAGATCTCTGGATAGAGTTATAGGCTTATATAATTCAGATAACTCAGAGAAGACGTTCTTGGACAAACATGGAGGAGAATTTCCGAGGTGGAGGCCCCCTTTTTTAGCAACAGTTTGAAATGGCACAGATTCCCTGTGGTTGCGTCAAGGCATGAGTCAGAGACCACGCTGGAGTGCAGAGATGTCAGAGACTAACAAGGACTTGAAGACTCCCCTTGGCCAACATTACTGCTGACTGACTGTGCGCACAGGAGTGACCCAACATTTATCGATAATGTTACTTCTCAGAATTGAGGCAACAAAAAAGATATGTTTTTCTTCCTGGGATTGTAGGAAAAAAATCCACTTTCTTGGAATCTAACTTTAAAAATGACTAAAAGCACTTAATATTCAACATGTGGCATATTTGTGTTGATTTATATCAAACCTTTAAGAGACACAGACATGAAAAGAAGAGAACAGATATTCTATTATTTTTCATCTTGAGTGACATCTCCTGACTTCAGAGCTCACTATGGGGCACAGAAGGCATAAAATTTTCTGGAAAAAAAGTTATCTCCTATGACTCACAGGCTATTTCATCAAGGCGGGGTCCCCGAGCCCAGTAAAAAGCATCCTAGCCAACACCGGAATGCAGATGAAGTCTTCCTCAACAGAAAGGCTCTGGTGCCTCGAGGTCATGTCAGATGGCCAACACTAAGTGGCTCTGCCAGAAAATTCCAGTCCATTTGGGAAATTATATGACTTGAGCCAAGTCTGAGTCTTTTATTCTGTCAAAGAATAAAAGGGGTGGAAGCATTTTGACAGGTCTCAAAAGCATCGTAGGAATGAACCGAGCAGAAGAAGCCCCGGTTGCTGATGTTAATGCAAAGACTGTGTTGAACTTGAGCAGGAGGCCAGGAATCATCGTTGGATATTAATCCATAGGCGGTAACAAGAAAGGAGAGGGTGAAATCAGCCCGATTCACAGAAATTCATTGATTTCAGCAAAAAGCGCAAGTACGTTTGCATGGAAATCGGAATCTTTGCATGTGGGGGTGCAGGTGTGTGCAGGTGTGCGGAGTTAGAGCTTTACTCCAGGCCTCATCTTCAGGCGCTTTCTATTTCCTTCCTGAGACCACTTCTCCTACTGATCTAAGACTTGACAGGTAAACTGGGCTGCTCGCTAATCCTAATCCTAATTACCCAATCCCCCACACTGATGCTGGAATCAAGAGCACATGCAGCCACACCAGGCTTTTGTGACATGGGTTTGGGGATTTGAACTCCAGTCCTTGTACTAACAAATCAATCTTTTTAGTTCCAAATATCTAATTTCCTTCATGCTGTCCACTTAGAACTGTGTTCTCTGGTATTACGTGCTAGAGTCCCACTGGAGCATGTATGTTTGCTTCGATTATCACAGTATGTTTGACCCTTCCCTTGACATCCTTGCTAGGTGCTGTGCATGGGAACTCTGGGATGTAAGCTACATCTCTTTTTCTGATGCTCTGGATGGGAACATGCTCACTGCTCTAAATAAAGCTAGGCGATGCTTCTCAGGAGCGGCCACCTCTCATTACTCTTCTCCTTAGATAAATACAAGGGAGAAACAGCAAGGGATTAGGAGATAGCATCTCAAGCAACATTTGACAAGAGTCATTGTTCTGATTCCAATGTTGCTGTAAAAGTTACATTAGTATGTTTGGAAGATGTTTGTGTGTATGTGTCTGTGTGTGTTTTGGGGTGTGTGTAAAATTGGAGATGTATGTTCATGTGTGAATACAGGTGCCTGCACAAGTCGAAAAGGCTGTCAGTTTTCCTGGAGCTGAAGGCACAGGCAGCTACTATAGGCCGCTAGATGTGGGGGCTGGGAACTGGACTCCATACCTCTGGATGGGCAGCAAATGCTTTTAATCCCTGAACCATCTTTCCAGCCCCAAGATGCATTAACGCTGAATAGATTTTCACTTAAGTTTCAAAAGGAACAAAAAACTGCAAAGAATAAAATCAAAAGATTTTTCTCTACAGGGCAGGTAAGAGAAAGAAAGCCTGGGAAGACACACTACCCACCCCAAATGCCAATTACCTCATTCATTCTCCCTTTCTCCCCACAACCCCTTTTCTCTTTAGTGTGTGCATGCACATGTGAACATACTAAATCCCATGTACTGAGGTGGGAGGACAATGTGCAAGTTTTCTCCTTAAAGCGTGTGGGTTCTGGGACTAAAACTCTGATTATCAGGCTTGACTGGAAACACTTTACCCACTCAGCTATCTCCATGATCCTTCCCAACTCTCTCCTTTCTGAAAATAGGAAACCAAGCGTTGACAAATAGATTACAATGTGTTTCGCAATGCCATTTATTATATTGTGTGACAACAATGAAGATAAGGCTTCTTCATGATGCTCATTTGTAGGACATTAAACAACCCTTAAGAAGTTGTTGATAGAGTTACCCTCTGGAATTCAAATGATTGTTTTCCTCGATAGAGTCATCACTTTTTGTTTTTCCTATAAATCTCCATAGCTACCTGTTACCCATGTGTCTTAAGATGAAGGATAAACAGTTCTGAATTCTTGCACATGAAGATAAGCTTTCTTATTTACATTTTAATAGCTCCAAACACTACAATTTTAAAAATGAGATGCAATCTGAAAGCATAACCTCAAGCAAGGTGAGTTGGGACCACTCCTGTGGGATCATTTTGTGATTGTCCCAGAATTCAGTGCACACATCAGAAAGCTACTTATTTAGCCCTTTCTTCCTGTAAAGAAAAGGACTCTAGGTATCATTGAATCTGATTCACTTTAGGATCTGGATCATGTGGTCAAATCCAAATTCCTTTGCTCACAGTCAAACACATTTTCCCTACATGTCTCTGTTCTTAGGGCAGCTGCACTCATGACATTGCCGATCACACCTTGCTGAAAGCATACGACTCCTCATGTACAGCTGTAGCAAAGCATCATTGCTGCTTACTAAACATCAAGGGAAATGTATGGTGGCTGCAATTAGGATGTCTCTCTCTCTCTCTCTCTCTCTCTCTCTCTCTCTCACTCTCTGGGTGATTAACGAAGAAAAGAGAGTGTATATCCTCTGAAAGCTCACCTCACCTGACCCCTATTTTTCTTTTCCTTTCTCCAGAGAAATGAAGGAGGCGACCTGAGACAGTTATCAAGAACTGACACCACTTTTATACTATTCCTTAAAAAAAAGTGAGGCCTCAAAAAGTTGAATGTGAAAGTTAGGCAGTGGCAGAATTTGGCCTAGATAAAGTTTTCCAATTTCTCAAGCAAACTATGTTTCCACCAAGCTGTTCTTTACGACATTACATTTTAGCACAAGAAGGGGACATTTTAATTCCTCTAAAATGCTATAAAGACTCTATCTTGATCTCTTTCAAATGCTAATTACTTTGTATTTTTCACACATTTTCTCATTTATTTCTAAATAATTAAATATCAGGAAATGTGCTAGGTAACAGGAATAAAAATAGTTTTGTACACTCTTGCTTCCCACTTGAAAACTGCAAATAGAAGAGGGAAAAATGTATATAATTCAAGTGTTAGAGTACATTAAAATAATGTAAGCCTCCACCTTCCAATCTAAGGACATATGAACTGGTATGAAGATTAAGTAGGAAGTTATAATTTAAACAAACACACAAACATGTGGGGCCATGCTTTTAAGCAAGTATAAGTTAGAGTTTTGAAGCTTCCCAGAGCAGGTGCAGCAGAGAGAAACTTGGCGAGGGTCTGAGTGCTGGGAATGAAATACAAGAGAAGCTCACCTCACGTGAGATGGTTAATATTGAATGTCAGCATGGCTGCATTGGGAATCAGCAAGGAGACAGATTTCACATCACATCTGGGAGAAATATTTCTAGATTAGTTGAAACTGGACTACTTAGAGTTAGTGTTTAAGTATTTATGTTTGAACTCAATATTTAAGACATATCTTTATGAGCATATACAATATGCTTTTCATATTCAAATTACAGCTGCATTTATCAGAGGCACTCAGTCGGATAAATCAATCCTGTAATTGATCAGTAGTTTCCAAAATGTATTTCTTTCCTTTTTAATTCACTTTGGATTTTCCACATCACTTTTGTTATTTCTTTCGAAAACATTTTCTCATTTATGGTATTCCTGGACGTGGTACCTAAGAGGATCATCTACACTAGTTAGTTCATTCAGTTCAGTTAGATAGCTATGTTCCTCATGAAATATATCTGCTCGAGCTAGTAAGATCCCTCGAAGGAAAAAGGTGTTTACCACCAAACATAAGGACCTGAATTTGACTCCTGGAATGTACATGATAGAAGAAGAGAAATTAATTCCTCAAAGTTAAATTCTGACTTACAAATAAACACTCACATGCAAACAGTAAATAAATATTTTGTTTTATTTATATGTATGAGTACATGTGTGTTTGCCTGTGTGTAAATAAAACAATCAAGACCTTTAAAATTGCTCCCCTGATGGCCAGAGATATGCACCACATCCTTTCTCTGTAAATAGTAAAAGGCGTAAATATTATTTGAGGATCTCGCAGTCTAAATCCGTCAAAGGCATATGATATTACAGGCAACTCAAATATACCATTCACCCTGGGAAAACTCACTTATTCTATTGAAAAACTTACACAAATCATTGCACGTCTTCTAGGTTCCTTCCATTCTCTTTGCGTGATTATAGCTCCACCACAAACATGAAAGTGTAGCTTAATACAAGCATTAATTATTATGAACCTGGTGATAGAATGAGCATCTGCTAAGCCTCTTGAGGAATGGATATGAAATTCTTAGAAGCTGTGACCTGGCCTCTGGGAAGATTAAGATTAAGATACTTTCCTTACTTTAGCTTTGCCTACCTACACCCTGTACCCCTGACACCAAATGCCACTCTGTAACCATTTAATCCCACAATTGCACTACAGAAAAACTTAAGACATGAATGATCACTTCCAATAAAATTCCCAGTGAGGTCATTCTTCACCTTTCATCGTGTTAAATAATTGGAGAGTACTGTTTTAAAAGCCATCTGGCTACAACGCATAAAGCAGTTTTGCACAGACACATTTGTAGAGTTATTGCACAGAAATCTTTTTTATTAGGACTTCACGATCTTGAAAAATGTCTCTTTGTACATGAGAATATTGAAGGCTTCTATGATAAAGCAGAAACCTGTTTTTAAAAGAACTATGATGTTATATCTCATTTGCTCTTTCTCAATTCATTTCATGGGTCTGTATCAGATAGACTTTTCTTAAAATACCTTATGAGTGATTATTAAGGCAAAATGTTAGGAGCAACACATTTTTATGTCTTTGCATGCCACGAAAACATTTACTAGCCATTCTTGAAAGAAATTGGCATCTTAAGTTAGAATGAAATGCATTTCTTTTATACCTAGTTGTTCAAATGCATCTTATGTAATAACCCAATTAGACTTGAAAATAGTACTATAGTAAATGTGTGATTTTAACTTTTGTACAATAAAACCTTGATTAGCTAGATCAGAACCATTGAGGAATATCAATTAGCCAGAAGAAACAAAATTATAAGGCATCTGAGAAGTATCTGGAACATAGACAGCTATGCCAGATTGTTGGAGGGAGTGTAGTGAAGGTTATGAGCAAGCATCTAATCTAATCCCTTTGTCTTTCATGGTTTTATAATCACTATTTAGGCATTCAAATCCTTGGGGATTGTTGAAACACATTCTCTTTTGTCTTCTGACTACCTTTGAAAGAGGAATAAAGTTCCAGTCATTATAACCTACAAAAGTTGGAAGTGTCTAACGATTCCTCAGGTAACCCAAGCCCATCAGAAGCTGCTTTCCAGACAACAGACAGCAAGTCCATAAATAGATAGATTCTTGTCTCGAATAGAGCTAGCCATGCTGATGATATTGGATATGAAGGGACAGAGGGAGAGATATTCCGGGACATTCCTCCAACTTTGGTGTAGAAAAGTCAGAGTGGCTGAGCAGATAGAAGGGTTTGCTAGCAAGCCTAAGGATCTGAGTTCAGTATCTGGAATCCAATAATGATAGAAGGCAAGAACTGACTCTCAAAAGTTGTCGACTGAACAGTGTCCATGCACACTGTGGCATCACATGATGGCATTCACATACACAAACACACACCACCTACACATGCACTTATGTACACACACACTAATAATAAATACATCAGTAAAGCCATATTCTTATTTTTGTTATTATTATTATTTACAATTTATTTGTTTTGTATCCCAGTTGTAGCCCTCTCTCTCATCTCCTCCAAGGTCAACTCTCCCTCCCTCTTCCTCCCCTATTCATCTTTAGTCCACTAATAGGGGAAGTCCTCCTCCCCTACTGTCTGACCCTAGCCTATCAGCTTCCATCCGGATTGCCTAGATCCACTTTTTCTGTGGGCTGGCTGGGTCTCTCCACCAGGGAGAAGTGATCAAATGCAGGCAACCAAGTTCATGTCAGAGGTTGTCTCTTCTCCCCTTACTAGGGAACCCACATGGAGACTGAGCTGTTTATGGGCTACATCTGAGCAGGAGGTCTAGATTCTCTCTATGCCTGGTCTTTGGTAGATGCATCAGTCTCTGCAGACACTCCTGGGCCCTGGTTTTTATTTTTTTTTATTTTTTTTTGGCTTTGTTGATCTCCCAGTGGAGCTCCTGTCCTCTCTGGGTCGTTTTATATCCCCCTTCTTCCATAAGACTCCTGCTCTCTGTCCAAAGCTTGGCTGTGAATGTCTCCATCTGCTTTAATCCCCTGCTTTTTAAGAAAATTCAGTGCTGCAGTAAGTAGCTTTGTATTGAGCCTTTAATTATATCAAATTATTTCCAAAATATTTCTTATTCCAAATATTATAACTTTAAAAGTTGCATTATTTTTATTTATGTGTTTGTGTGTGGGCATGCCCATGTGATTACCCTGTTGCGCAGATCAGAAGAGTAGCATGGATTGCTCTAGAGTGGCCTGACCTGGGTGCAAGGGTCCAGGGCTCTCTGACCTTGAGACATCTCCCTGGGTCCCAATGACTCTTAATTAGTTCTAATACATCCATTTTTCTACTTGAATTTGCTCTCTAATGATGTATCATGGAGTGAGCTACCAGAATCCTAATGGTGTCACAACACTGTCTGATGTACCTACAGTGCAATTTCAAGGACAATTAGAAGGACACAACTATGCAATTGACAATAGCCTTTGTACCATGTCAGTTCCAGTTTGGAGCTGCCCAGCCTGCAAAGTGAGATACTTACTGTCTCAAAATACAAAAACCCAGGTTGGAGAGCTAGCTCAGTGTTTCAGAGTATATAATACCATTTTCTGAGTACCTAAGTTTAGTTTCTAGTACCCATGTCAGAAAGCTCACAATTGCCTATAACTCTATTCCAAAGTCCCTTTTCTGGATTCCAGAGTACCTGCATTCACAAATGTACAGATGCACCCTCCACATATATACACACATATTAAAAATAAATAAATAAATAAACAAGGCCACAGAGGAAGAGGATCCAGGCAGTCCTGATGAGACTTAACAGATATCAATAGTGGAGAACTCCCCCTTTCAGTGGATTCATCCCCTTCGGGGGGGAGGGGATAAGGGGAAGAGGAAGAGAGGTTGGGATTGAGAGAGTTGATGAAGGGGGCTTTAATCAAGATTTATAATGAATAAATTGAGAATAAAAATTAAAATAGGAAAAAAGCAACAAAATAAAAATAAAACAGTTAAAATATATAATTAATTTCTTTCTTCATATTCTGCAAAGTGTTATTTTGTTGATGTATTCTGCTTTTGTTAAATGTATAATTATACAACTAAAACACTCAAAGCCTCAGTCAGTAGCTACAGGGCTGTCATTATTCTCAACAAATCCTTCCTGCCTATTTCTACTGCAAAGCTTCCCTGAGATCCATTTCAGTCCCCTCTTAGCTGTGTCTCCCGAAGCCATTGGTCCCGCCTTTGCCAGACACTGTGAAAGCAGAGCTCTGCTCTTAGCTAGGCTGATAACCTGTGAACATTATGTGATTCCATGTTTCTGGTTGAATACCGTACAAGTGAGTAGTCCTGGATCCAGACCAAACCGTGAGCCATTAGCTGTCCTCACATCGTTCGCCATGAACGTGACATGCGTTTTCTTTCTGTCCCAGGCGTAGAGGTCGGCTCTGCTTCCTGCTCAGTACTCTCATCTCTTTCTTATCAGTATTACTTACAGAGATTCTTTGCCCATCATTCTTTCATTCTCTTCTTAGCCCTTACTTCAGGATGACCATTTTTCATGTTTTGATCTTCTGCCAGTGCTGCTATTCTTGATAAATACTGTTTTGAGGGAAGTAAGGCATTGGTTTGCCTCTGTATCACATCCATGAGTGTCACGTCCAAACTGTTATGTCAGTTGGGTCCTCTGTTGTCCACAAGAGTTCTCCAAATGTTCCATTCCTACATCTCCTAATTACACATCACTACTGCATCTACACACACAATCAGTCACTACTTGACATGAAAGAGAAGACTAAGCCTTGGTCCTTCCTAAGTACTGAAGGATCTCCAGACTCTGGCCAGCCTATTTCAGTAGCTGTGTCCAAGCTGCATGTGTATTACTAAAAAGCCTTTAAAATAGAACCCCTGCACGATGTAGCACATGGCAGTTCTGTGTCCAAGTGGGTTCCATAGTAATGGGAAGAGGGACTGCCTCTGACATAATCTGATTGGCCTGCTCTTTGATCACCTCCCCCTGAGGAGGGAGCAGCCTTACCAGGCCACAGAAGATGACAATGCAGCCACTCCTGATGTGATCTGATAGACTAAGATCAGAAGGAAGGAGAGGAGAACCTCCCCTATCAATGGACTTGGGGAGTGGCATGCATGGAGAAAGGGGAGGGAGGATGGGATCGGGAGGGGAGGAGGAAGGGGCTTATGGGGGGGATGCAAAGTGAATAAAGTGTAATTAATAAAAAATTTTGAAAAAAGACTGAAAAAATAAAAAAAATAAAAAAAGATATCCCATTCTTTTCCTTTTTTTTTTTTCCCCCACACCATTTCTTCGAGGATATGCTTTCCTTCTGCCCATGCTGGGCCTGCCCCTGGATGAGAAGATGAAATTCTGCTGCTCACTGTGGATGAGTCTAGTCTATCAGTGCAGGTTTGGTGAAATTATTTCTCCAAACAGATGAGGCAAGAGATAGTTTCATGTTTAAAGTGTTTTTATTAGATTATACTAATTATACATAATAATGGGTTTCAATATGGCATTTTCACACGTGTATTTAGTGTATTTTGGTAATGTTTGCTCCTTCATTGCCCTCTCCTGTCTCTTCCAGTCTCCTTGATCCTGTTCTCCTTCCTGAAATAGCTCTAGTTATCCTACTTTAATGACCTGTACCCAGTTCACATTCTTTCCTTTTGTTGGTAAATCAATTAGTTCTTACTTATGGGAACAGAGGCAGAATTATTTATAGGACTGTGAATGGTGGGCAACTAACTTATCAGTGATTAAACAGCTAAAAAGTCTGTTTCTCACCCAGAAGTCTTTACCTACATAGCTCCAGGTAGAGGTAGGATCACCTGAACAGCTGTTTGCTTGCAACTTTTAGCCTCTCAGGTAGAGGTGAAGTCTCATGAGCCTCTTTCCCTAACTTTCTATAAGTCCTCAGGAGTCGGGGAGTCCTCATGAGTCTCCCTCTCTTCCATGTTAAATTGTGGAGGGGCCCATGGTTCCTTAGGTCTCATGTGTTCAGTCCCAGCTGCTGAGATTCTCATAGCACAATAACCAAGTGGTGTATGGAGGATACCATTCCACAACACCCCTCCACTTCCTTCAGCACTGATATTTCTCTCTGCCACCTCTTCCACAGTGTAAGACACAGTTCCTCAAGGAGAAGCCTGAATGTTATCAAGACTAGAAGAGTTGCTAGTTAGGCTAAAATAAAGCTGTGCTACAGCCAGCAAGTTTTCTTATATAATTGAAGAGCATTTTCTAAGGGACTAAAGTACAGTGATTTACATGGGGAGATACGAGGACCAGATGATGTGAATTCATTACAGCTTATGTACATATTAGTACAAAAGCAAAAGATGCTGACTTGCTTATTTGGTCCAGTTGCATTTATTCCTAAATTATTAAATCTTCTATGTTTTTTCATATCACGTCTTTAAAACATGTTTTTTTAAATGAATGATAAAATACAATAAACAAGACTCTCACAGTGTGTTCAAAAGTATGTTAATAGACATATGCCTAAAACAATTTTGAGACATTGGTCTCCAGAGTAGTCATGACCCAACAGTATTTCCATTTTCTATGTATTTTTAAATGCAAAAACTGACCTTCATTCCCAGTTTTTGCATGAATTTCACAGTAGCCATTTGCTTACGCTTTGACCTATTTTCTTTTCTCAAGTTTTCAGTTGAAATGAGAATCAACTTTAAAGCATATTTAAAGAATGTGGAAAAGCTAAATATGGGGTTGCAGCTGGTTCAGGCTTTCTGTTGAAATTCTACTGGCCTAGTACAATTTAAGATCTATTTATGTAATTGTCATGAAAATGGAAAAACAATCAGAGAAAGCTGTGTGTTACATCATTTTGCTCAAGTGATATATATATATATATATATATATATATATATATATATGGCATTGTCTTAGCATTTTGTTTAAATAATTTAACTTCAATGTAGCAATCTAGCCCATGCATACATATGTTTGAGTTGACCTTTATTGTGTTGGCAAAAATAATGGCTTCAATTTTTTTTAAATGTTTCAGTTGTCAACATTTAAAGAATGTAAAATGTTACATAAAAATATTTCCTTTATCTTTTAGATTTGAAAATATGAGAAATTTGATACTGTAGGCACACTGAGGTGGGGTTTTCTCAAATTAACCATTTAGAACTACCAAATAGCGGACATCAATCTTTACAATGCATCACAATTCTTTAATATATTTCTTATTTTGTACCTTACTTTTTATACAGTATTTTAGCAACTTCTATAGACTTTTCAGATAGTAATAGTGACTTGTGGTAGTATAAACCCCTAAAACAAAAGGATTTGGCAAAATTTTCTAGTACAATTTTAGTATCTAGATTAAAAACAAAACATTCAGGTGAATAAATCCGAGTTACACAATATATAGACTAGGGACTTTTGTCTATGGGACATAAAGCTCACCAGTGACTTGATGTTCCAAGTCTACAATCCTAGCTATTAGGGAGGCTAATGAAAGCTGTGTCTAAAGGATCATAAATTAAAGACTAACAAGGGCTATTGAGTGAGTATGGTGACAACTTGGAAGACTTAAAACAAAACAAAAACAAAAAGAAACAAACAACTTATCTCAAAATGTGGGAACTCAGAGGCAGTCCCTCTTTCCATTACTATGGAACCCACTTGGACACTGAATTTCCACGGGCTACATCTGTGCAGGGGTTCTAGCTTATCTCCATGTATGATACTTGGTTGGAGTATGAGACTCTGGAAAGACCCCTGTGTTCAAATTTTCTGTTACTCTCCTTGTGGAGTTCCTCTCCTCTCCAGATCTTACTATTTCCCACTTCTTCTGACATGAACTGATTGGCCTGCTCTTTGAGGGGGGAGCAGCCTTACCAGGACACAGAGAATGACAATGCAGCCACTCCTGATGAGATCTGATAGACTAAGATCAGAAGGAAGAAGGAGAGGGAGACCTCCCCAATCAGTGGACTTGGGGAAGGGCAGGCATGAAGAATGGGGAGGGAAGGTGGGACTGGGAGGGGAGATGGGAGGGGTATATGGGGGGATACAAAGTGAATAAAGTGTAATTAATAAAAGTTTAAAAATTATAGAGGGCTGTTTTTCCCATATTAAAGATGATGAGGTCAATCTGAAAAAAGAAAAAAAGTGGGAACTCAAGCTGAAGTGATGGATTAGAGGTTAAGAGTACTGTTTTCACTTTCAAAGGACCTGAGTTCAATCCTCAAACTCAAAAGGTGGCTCAAAACCAGCCATAACTATAGTTATAGGGGAGCCAATGTCCTTGTCTGAACTCTACAGGCAGCAGGTATGAGAGCAGTGCATGTTTGTGCACACAGGCAAAATTCATACAAATAAAATACCTTTAATATTTAAAGGTGAGGATTCATGAGGAAGAAGAAAGATTCCATTGGGAGAAAGGGTGAATGGGAGATAGAAATAGTGGGTATTTTTTTTTAAATCATAACAGGTATGTATGAAACTGTAAAATGTGTAAGAAGGGGTCATAGGTAGATTGTTAGGTAGAAACAGGGATAGAAACATAGGTGTGGGGAGAAACTTTGCTAAGAATGTAGATAAGGAATTGAATGCTTGCCTATCTTGCGTTCACAGTTTCAGAGTTAATCTCCAGTTTCATATGCAAAAAAGGAGGGAGAGGCTCCCTACTGATTTCACATAGGAAGACATATACAGTAAATATAGAGGCAGCCAGAGCTTTTATTTTTGTGGCTAAGTGATAGCTGAGCTGGAATCACTAAATACACCCTCTTCTCCTGTGCTTTCCATCTTTGTTGGCTTAAGTGTCCCAAATCAATACCAAGCTGAGGTGAATGGAGTCACTAGTTAATTATTCTATCACATTTATGCTTGTGCCTTTTTTTTTTTAACATTTTATTAACTCTGTATCCCAGCTATATCCCACTCCCTCATTCCCTCCCAATCCCACCCTCCCTCCCTCATCTCCTCCCTGCCCCTTTCCAAGTCCACTGCTTGGGGAGGACATCCTCCCCTTTCATCTGACCATGTTTTATCAGGTATCTTCAGGACTGGCTGCAAAGTCCTCCTCTGTGGCCTAGCAGGACTGCTCCTCCCTTGGGGGTTGGGGAGGTCAAAGAGCCTGCCATTGAGTTCCTATCAGAAATAGTCCCTGTTCTCCTTACTATGGGAAACCAATTGGTTACTGAGCTACCACGGGCTACATCTGAGCAGAGGTTCTAAGTTATATCCATACATGGTCCTTGGTGGAGTGTCAGTCTCAGAAAAGACCCCTGTGTACAGAAGACCCAACAAATTCTCTTATGAATATTGATGCAAAATTACTCAGTAAAATACTTGTAAATTGAATCTAAGAACACATTAAAGATATCATCCACCATTGCCAAGTAGGCTTCATCCCAGGCATGCAAGGATGGTTCAACATATGGAAATCCTTCAATGTAATCCACCACATGAACAATCTGAAGGAAAAAAACAAAACAAAACAAACAAACAAACAAAAACTCATGATCATCTCCTTAGATGCCGCTTTTTCCTTTCTATCAATGAAAGAAGTGTTCCTATGAATCCCTGTCTCTGTGATACTAATTAAAGCAAATTGCTGTTCTGGGCAATACAGGGGCAGGGACAAAGGATGCTGATTTATTTAGAATAATCAAATTGATCTCTTTGGGATAATAAAAGATTTATATCTCTCCACCTGAGATCAAGTTTTCATTCTTGGGTTTTGCAATGCTGAGTACTGGAGGGACATGTAGACAAACTTTCATTCAAGCCTTCTATGTTCATAGGCAATTTCAAACACTTTCTCTATAAATTTGATCTTGTCATTTTGGAAGGGTCCTTCCAGGACAACAGTTGTCTGATCACATACACTAGTAAAGTGATCGATACAGTCTGATAGATAAGACTGCTAGGCTGTGCATTCCATAGGCTTCATCTCTTTATGCATTTTATCTTGGACTGTTGTTGACTCTGACAAAGGTAAGTAGAAGAAGGCAGCATCAGACTTTTCTGAGGTAGTATCATTTGAGGACATAATGAAATCTGGGGGAAAACCGACTTTTAAAATATCTTTACCAATTTGAAGAACAGTGTCCAATATCTACATGTGAGCATTCAAGAGTGAATAAAAGCATCAGTTCAGAAAAATCTATGAGTTTATATGAATGATGGGTAAACAGATTAATTACAGAGACGGTTATAAAGGCCATCATCTCCCCTTCTCTCCAAATATTGTCTCTAAAATACTATTCCTTCTTTGATTCTAGATAAGAAGAGACTGAAATTCAGAGTCAAAATGTCCTTACACTGTAATTTTCTAGATTTTGAAGCATGGATTTTGAAACAATGTTTAACTAGGTTTGATTACACAGAAGATAGAAAGTGAAGGACTTGGACCAAATCTTCATGGAGTTTTCATAGCCCAGACTTGGAGATGAATAGAAATAAAGAGAATTTACCATGCCAAAAATAATTCAGAGAAATTGAATGTGAATATTTCAATGTACATTGTTGCATTATTCATCTGCTATCCAGACATTGCTTTTTTTCATATGTAAGTCTAGAGTCATTTGGCTTTCAAAGTACGTCCTGTCGATTTCTTCGGTCTGATATCCTGGGTATAAATAATGAAATTACACCACCCCATTTCCGTGAAACTTTATATTCAAATGAGGATTGTATCTTTACTTATAGGTATTCACCCTGTTCTTATAGATAATAAGAAACTAATGCAAATTACATTTGTAAATGCTAGTCATCATGATTTGAGGATTAATAGGTGTATTAACATGATTAAGTTTTTGTATATCATTTTCTTAATTTTAGTCTTTCTTAAAGAAATACATAGCTTCTTTTTCACGTCAAACTTGAGTGAATAAATCCATTAAACTTACAAAAAATATTCTGGTTATTGAGTATAATACATTTCCATGCATTTCTGGTAAGGATAACAGAGGATCTTAATTGGTCTAGGACAATGAATGCACTGAATTGCAGCTAGTATCTGTGGAACATTGCCATATTTTGCTTTATACATGCTACGATTGTCATAACAAAAGAAAATATTTTGATTGTTAAAAGACCATCTATACATATATTATTTGTGTTAATGTAAGTATTGGAATATAATCATAAAGTCTTTCTATGAACCCCAAATTATACTGGGTGTGATTTGCCTTAGTGAATATTTAGTATCTTATTTAAACCTCTTCTCAAAAGCACTGTGTAGTAGGGAGAAGAGGGATGTCTCAATGGTTATTTGCATGTACTGCCCTTCCAGTGGACCTTGTAACTACAGCTCCAAAAGCACCAATGTCCTCTTTGCTCATGTGGAAAACTACAGTCATGTACACACACACACACACACACACACACACACACACACGGGGGGGAGGGTTGGGAAGAAGTGCAAAGACACAGAGAAAGTAATTCTTAAAAGAAAAACCACTATAATAAATTTAATTGTGCTTTGTTGTGGGTAGACTGTATAATATACACCACGAGTATAGCCCCTGACTTCCTCTCTCTCCCTCAGAGACATACTGTAAAAATGATTAACTTTTTCACCACATTGGCTATAAGGCTGTCCTTTGAGTAAGACTGTCTTTTCCTAATGCACATGGTTATAGAAATAATCTTACCCCAAACCCATTATTTATCTAGAAATGTTACATTTTATTTGACAAAACTCAAGTTTTTCAAATTGATTCAAATTTTTAAAATTATATCATGCAACAAAATAGCTTTAATCTCAATTCACCCTCATATACTTTTACTGTAAGAAAATATAGATAAGAAAATCAGGGCTCTTCTCTAATTCAGTTGCCCTTAGCTGTCACCAACATAGAAATTTATCATTTTGAAACCAAAATACACAAGATTAGCATCCTGGATATGTATCTGAATTTGAATTTGGAGAAGAAACATCCATCTAACGTGTTCATTCCATACATAGAATTGTCTTGTGTGTTGGTCAGAACAGGCTGGATTCACAAATCAATCACACACTGTCTCAGGAGCTACACATAATATCAGATTTCAGAGTTTACTGGTGGGACCAGATGCTCATGGATCTTTCCACATCTCCTTTCTAAACAACTGTACTTTTCTACCAGTATATTCTATTCTTCCTTACAGTAGGACTAATAGTTCATGTATTCTATAGTCTTTCTTATACTCTCTTAATTTTCATACAGTATCTTTTTATAACAAAATGTGAATAAGGGCTGATTCTCATCAAATTGCTTGAAAGTTATTGACTGAGTTTTCCAATAGTTTCTGTAAAGTGACCGCCTCTCCTTACAAAGTAGCATTTTGAATCAGAATGAATATTTGCATATGCCTGTATTTGTGTGAATGTATTTGAGGTGCTAGAAACTGAAACCTAGGGTATTGTGCATAATGAACAAACCTGCTATACCAGTGAACAGTGACGCATATTTTCTTTTAGTGATGATTATTTATTAGATATTTTCCATTAACTTTATCTTTTTATTTTTTATAATTTATTCATTTTATATCCAGATATTAGCCCCCTCCCTTGTCTCTTCTTGGTCCCACCCTCACTCTCTCTTCCCATTTATGTCTCTCCACTAGTCCACAGAAAGGGGGAGCCCTCCCCCCCACCATCTGACTCTAGCCTATCAAGTCTCATCAAGACTGCCTGGATCCTCTTTCTCTGGGGCCTGACAAGGCTGTCCTGCTAGGAGGAAGTGATCAAAGAGCAGGCAACTGAGCACATGTCAGAAGTAACCCCCGTTCCCCTTACTAGGGAACCCAATGGAGACTGAGCTGCCTATGGGCTACATCTTAACAGGGGTCTAGTTTCTAAGTGAGGTAACCCAGAATCAGAAAGACATGCAAGGTATATACTAACTTATAAGTGGATATTAGTCATGTGACAGAGGATAACTAAAATAAAATCTACAGAGCTAAATAAGAAAAAAAAGGAGGTCCTTAAGGAGGATGCTTAATTCTCATTCAGAAGGTAAACAGGATAGACAGTGGAAGCAGTGGAAAAGAAGAAACAGAACTGGGGCTAAACATAGATGTCCTCTGAAAGACTCTACCCAGCCAGGAATCAAAGCAGATGCTGAGACTCACAGACAAACTTTGGGCATAGCGCAGGGAATCATATGGAAGAGTTGGGGGATAGAAGGACCCAGAGAAAGGCCAAGAAAGGCAACAAATCTGGGCCCAGGGGGCCCTGAAGAGACTGATGTACCAACCAAGGACCTCTCATGCCTGGAGAGGACCTAGACTCCCTGCATACTCAAATCTTAACAAATGAGTCTTCTAATGTTATTTCCATAAACCTTCTTTACTACTGCAGAGGCAGATCTAACTCCTTGCCTACTGTGAAGATTGGCAGGAAATGACTACTAGTGTTTAGATTTTTCACACCTTCATAGCACAGAGAAGAGGTGGCTTGGCTTGATCCTAGCAGCTCTTTCCTCTCCTGGCTTTGGTAACTGATATTCCAAGTGGATATTGATGAGAGAATTTGTTTTCAGTCTAAGAACTGAGATTTAATATCATACCTAGAAGATACTATTTTCTTGTTCATAAAGTGTTCAAGAAATTTGAAAGCTTTCAAGGATGTTTTCTTACTCCTCAAATCTGGTAGACAGGACGTTAAATTATAGTGGCCAAAAGGAAAAACATGCAACTGTATTGATGGTGATTTTTAACATCTTTTTATCTCTCTGTATGAATGTACTGGTTCAAATCTATGAGTATGAGGGTGTGCCGCAGGGCACTTGTTGGTTACCTTTTTAGGACAGGATTTGTATATACTGGACTGGCTGTCCCATCAGCTTCTAGTGGTTCTGCAACTGCCTCCTGTCTCACCAAAGGGGTGCTGGTATTGCAGACATGGGCTTCCATGTCCAACTTTAGAAGGGTTCTAGGGATGTAAAATCAGGTCCTCGTGCTGTTGTTGACTGATTTTGTCAGTCTGTCCTTTGTTTTGTATACATAGAGCTTCACAAGCAACAACTAACTAGTAGAGAGGTGAAAGGAGAGTATAAACACATTTTACTAAAGGGTGATAAATTATAAGAGGCATCAAATGCTGTGAGTTTTATAGTCTGAAGACAAGTCATTAGGGAAAAATTAGTTATAGAAAAACCTATATTTCTAAGTATTTTTATAAAGATTCATTTTAGCGTTGTCTCCTCCTGATATGAAGAAAAGAACCCTCCATGACAGAAACTCATGTCATTGCCAACTGCATGTCCAGACTCCAGAGGTCCATGGAGTCTATTCATATTTAGAATGAGAAGCTTTTCACTGGAGAGATGGCTCGGTTGGTAAAATGCCTGCCATGCAAGCATGAGGACCCGTGTTCAGTCCCTAGAACTCACAGAAAAAGACATGCATGTTCGTGTGGTCTTATAGTTCCATCACTAAGGAGGTGAGACAGGGAGGTCCCTGGGGTTAGCTGTCTAGGCAGTACAGCCCAATGTGTGAGTTTCAGGCCAGTGAGAGATCCCTCTCAAAAATAACGTGAACATCATCCGAGGAGAGAAAGCCACAATAGTCTTCTGGCCTCCATATTTACACACCCAGACTTCTACATATACATGTGCAAATAGGCAGCTTCTCCCCAAGCACAGTATCAACATGTGACTTCAAGGTTACTTTGAGGGTTTACTTTGACAAAACGTCGTCCAAATTATTTTGTTTCAACAAGCGGAAGCACTCTTCATACTCTTACCATGAAAATAAAGAGACGGAAAAAATCTGCGAAACCTTGAGATTAGAGGTCTGACTTCACTTTACAAACATGCTTTCCCCACAAGCATTATGGATGCCAGGATCCTAATAATGTCCTCAAAGAGGATTGTACAAACAATAGCTTCTATTCCATTAAAATTAAAATTTGTTTTATATAAAGCATGTTTGTGAGTGCGTGTGTGTGTGTATGTGTAGAAAGATAGATGGAGAAACAGATAAATACATAGGAATAAGAGCAGATATAATGAAACACTGTAAGAGGTGTTCTAATTAATATACATTATACATACATACATAGGTATGTTCTAGCTGGATAGCACTGTCTGTCCTGAAACTCACTGTGACAGACCAGGGTAGCTGTGAACTCACAGAGATCTGCCTGTGTTCTCCAGAGTTCTGAAATCAAGGTATGAGCTATTACAGCTGGCTAATTTTCTGGTTGTTGTTGACTTGAAATTTACTCCGCTGCTACTAAGACATAAAGGATCAAATGAGTTTTGGGCCTTTCTTTCCAAAAATACAATGAGAAATTTAGTGAGAGTCTTCTGTGTATCAGCAGTAATGACACTCAAGTGTTGTTTGGGTATTTGTGTAGATAGTCCTGTGAATATGGAGGTAGAGCAACCATGTACATACTTACCTGCATGTCCAGGCCAGACAACAGTCTTGGCTTTCCTTCTTCAGGCACTGTCTACTTGGTTTTCTGAGACAGGGTGTCTCTCTGAGTGGATTCATTAATTAGGATAGGCTGCGTGTTGAGTGGACCCCAGGTATCCTCTGTCTCTGCCTCCACACTGCTGGGGTCACAGCTGTGTCACTCATGGCTTTTGAGGATAGGGTATTGTTTTCATGATCTTGAAGCAAGCCCCTAGCTGATAGAGCTCCTATAACCCAGCTCTACACTCTACCTTTATAAAGCAAATTACCAAACCAGCAGTCACATTGATTTTGGGAGGACACCCACACAGTTACCCACTACCGAGAATTTCATCATCAGAAACTGTGTTTTCATCCAGTTGCATGCTGCAGTTTACAGCAGCAGTTGATCCAGAATCCTCCCTACAGCCTTGATTCTGGCTTCTGTAATTCTTCTTCCAAAGCCCCATAAACATTACTTCATGGCTGTGAAATTTTCTGAAACCTGTTGAGGTAGCTATAATAGCTATAATGTTCATGCGAGCATTTTTTTTTTTTACTTGCTCTGAGATGTAGTCATATTTACACATGTTCCAGTGGCCGCAGATCCATGCTGGATGGCAAGGGCTTTGGCAAAGAGAGAGGGATAGAGATGGATACATCAGCGAAAGTCTTCCTCTGCTCCTGTGTGTCACTTTTCTGAAACACATGGGCAGATTCTCTGCTGTATTTTTTCAGGCACTGAGAAAACTCTTGGGAACCTTTTCATTGTGGTAATTATTCCAGCTTCTGCTGAAATGCAAGGCTGATACAAAAAATTGGGAAACAGAGTAGAGCAGTGACAAGAAAGTACCAAAAATTGAGTGTTCACAGCATTTGGAATCAAACACTGTGAGTGTGTGTACAGATAGTCAGACACAATTACTAGAAAACATTTCCTTTAGTCTAGTTGTTTACTTAGGTTTTCTCAGTATACTATTTCACATAGTATCTATTTCATTATGACCATCTCATGTAAGTATCCATACGTATATGTATGTGTCTGTAGTAAATATTTCTATTATTTTTAATTAGGTGCAGGCATGTTGGTAAGTACCTGTGAGTGCAGTGCCTACGAAACTCAGGAGGGGGCAGATCTCCTGGAGATGGCATTGCAAGTGCTTGTGAGCTGCCCAGTGTGAGTGCAGGACGGGCGCACAAGCTCCTAACTGCTGAGACATCTCTCCAACCCCCAGAGGACCTTTCAGAGCAGAAGATGTATATATTTTATAAGACATGTATATGAATCAGAGTGTGATCACATAAATGTAACAATTTCTCTCATGGTGTGATGTATATGTGTGTGTGTGTGTGTGTGTGTGTGTGTGTGTGTGTGTGTCTGTGTGTGTGTGTTTCTAAGAAGCAGAGACAAGGTACTCTGTTTATATGTGCCAATGTTCTGTTAGGAAAAATAATCTGGGAATGACAGGGAGGGAAGACAAAAGTAGGAAAGGCTCTTAGCCCTCACTGTAACATTAATATTTAGAAATGAAAGAAGCAGTGAAGAAGAGATTTATAGGGGTTGCACCTCTCCTGACAATCTATAATCAGTTTGTGATTAGCTAGAGGCTGAAGAAGAGAGACATTTTCTTCGGTGGCATGTCCATTCGTTTGGTGACAACAGCTTCGTACAAATGATTCCATAAGCAATCCTAATAAAACTCATTAAGTCACCAAAGCCTAAACAAAACAAAACAAAAATAATAAAAGAGGAAGAGAAAGGGCATCAGTGGGAGTAGAGGGTAACAGAGTGAGCATGATCAGAACACACTGCACACTTCCATGAAATAGAGCCTATGTAAAATCGGCACATGCTGAGGACACATGATGGACAGCAAGAACAGGGGAAACGCTTTGGAGTAAATATGTCTGACTGCAAGTCTAAGAAACTTTCTAGTAGGTGGCCAGCCAGACACATTTGTGTCCAGCAGCCTTTGAGGAGGCTCCACTGTGAGAAGACGGTTTCCCTCTTTGCTTCTAAGGGCAGCCTTCAGATGCACTGGGCTGTGTGAGCACAGCAGTTGATCCAGAAGGACAGCGAGCAGACTGTGCTCAACTTGCTCACACAGCAGGCCCTCATGACTAAGGTCTGAGTGTTCTCATGTCCTCATCCAGCCTCTCTATCTCTCTCTCTCTGTGTGTGTGTTTGTGTGTGCGTTCACACACATGTGTAAATAAGGAGAGAGTGTATGTGGGGTTTAGATTGATTGGGAGGACTGACAAAACTCTGGAACTTTCTCCAAATATCACTGTCAAATGCTGGTAGGAACATTTAATAATGAAATGCATCTGTCAGGAGCTTTCAAATGCTGTGGTGATAGCGGAACTGTCTAGGGTTTGCTACAATGTAAATTCTAGACTCAGAAATTATGATTCAGTATTTAGTGATAAAGATGAATAATGTTCATTCTAAAAGCAACCAAGGGGGCTCTTAACGGGTTGACTGAAAAATGCCAACCTACCTCAGTATGTTACATAAAATAAGCAAATAGGTGTTCCCTATTCGATGCAATGTTTTACATTCTAAATGATTGTTTTATATATTCAATCCAATAAATAACTATTCTGTCAGCTGGTGAGAGAGCAAGCCACAAGTGTGTGGACCTGAGATTGGATTCCAGAATCCAAATCAAGTTATATATGCTCTCAAAAATAGCTAACTCTCTCTTCTTTCATGATTCCCTGCACTGTGCCGAAAGTTTGGTTATGAGAAATATATCTGGGCACACGGCCTTGTCTGAGACTGATTCTCCAACCAGGGATCATGCATGGCTCAAGCAGTGAGGAGCCACACCCAAAGTTGTCTGACTCACACACATGATAGTAGACATGTGCTCACACACACAAACACACACACACACACACACACACACACACACACACACACACACCCCTACTCTGTGGAAATGAGTTATTTTTCTTTGCCCAAAATATCTTGTGTATCTTATGATATGTAATTGGGGCACTAATAGATTAGTAGAATTATGAATGTGCAGGAGGCCTGTGGGTACTGACAGCTCTCCCAAGGACTTTCCTTCTCTGATGCTATTGCTCTGTCAAGCAGGGCACCATTATCTCCTTTAATCATAAAGAATCATGGGGCAACTGGGGTTGGGAATGGCAGGCACTTACTTATGCTAATGAACTGCCACACTGAGCTAGCTTAGTTGATCAAGCTTTTCAGGTCAAGTAGGACTTTCTCCCAGATCAGATAAATCTCTAGAGAGATACAGAGGCTATCACTAGACTCCATCACTCTATCTGAAATTCCACATTGGGCTTTTGTTGTTGTTGTTGTTTTCCTCAAATGTTGGTCAGGTTCAATAAGGAAATACTCAGGACTCTATTATTTTCCTGTTTTTGTAAAACAATATGAGCATCAGGCTCAGAATAAATGCAAATTGCTTTGTAAAATACGATATGAACTCTGAAAGAAATCCGTTTAATGTGAGCAAAATCTTTCTAAAGTGCTGTGTCGTGCTGTGAACTTTCCTGTAATTTTTCAGTACTTTGAAAATAGTAATTAGCGACAGATTTCTAGCTTCTTGACAATGACTTCCTTAGCCTGGGATCACTGAGTCATCTAATGGGGGTGATTCTTGTTGGTTCTACAGTTTCATTTCTGCCTTACGAACTTGTAAGAGACTGCTTCCTTGCTACATTAGACTTCGCTTCTTTTAATAGCCGAAATTGTTATCTTGTGACTTTATCTGTTTGCTCTGTTATCTTACTTTATAGCTGGACAAAGATAATTGTGCACATATTTTCTAATGGTGCACACTTGGTGGAGGGCTGCTGTTAAGCTCATAGCTGCAGAGTTCTGCCAGCATCCTGATATTTGCCCTCCTTGGAACAAGGTCAATTGAGGAGGAAGGGCAGGCTGCTCCACAGATACTGTCATTTTTCAAAACGTTGTTTAGCTCTTCTGAAACCTTGTACACACCACTTCCAATGTTCCTCCCAAAGTTTCTGTTAGACTCTGTGTCAGATACAATATCCTACAAAGATTTCATTGCCTCCTGGCTTTACAGTCCTCGCTTTCATCTATCTATGGACAAACTCAGGCATCTAACAAGAAAAAGAGTTTTCTGCCATGAGAGTTGGTAGACACCATCTCCTCCAAACTCCATCCCTTAGGATTCAGGTCAGTCTTCAAAGAATAAATTGCCATATATAGCATCTCAATGTTTTTGTAAGATGATAAGACAAGGGGGGTGTGTGTGTGTGTATGTGTATTGTAAGAAAAGGGGTATTTCGTCTGTAGAAGTTGTCATGCTGATCTGAATAGCTACAAAAGAACTCCCACAAAGTTTGGGATAATGCATACCAAGCCTCACTGCAGACCCTCTAAAGTTCCCAACCTGGTGAGTCACAGCAGGAAGTTAAACAGAGTGATATGGATTCACTGAAAAGGGAGAGCAAGGAATAAATGAGTTTTAATGTTCTCGATAAATGCATCTTCTATACTAATAAAGTATTCCCATCTTAAACATGCCTTAACAAATCCCTAGTCTCTCTCTATCTCCTTTCTGTGGCACTTGTCTTGATCAGTCACACTGTCACAGACATGGACAGCTGAGTCTACAGAGATGCCTCCTCTGCTCTTTTCTCCTTCCCAGATAGAGCAGAGGAAAGCCAGGGATATCTCTGTCCTATGAAGGCTGTAGAAGTTCACTACTTTTGCTAATCTGTGTCCTAACAGGACCCCAGTGGAAATGAGCCCATTGCCTACAAAGCTGACAGATGTGCCTGCTGAAATTCTAAGAATTGAAAATATAACCCATTGTCAAGTTACTTCATCTAATCCAGCACTGCTATTCAAAAATGATTTTCAGGAAATTGAAGCAATTTGATGAGGAAATTACTTGGAGAATATACACCATTAATTTCTTTTGAGAAAACATTTGTTTCACATTTATTTTGCATATTGATAGGACATGCACATGGATGGAGCCGCATGTGTCATATGTCAGAAAAATTGTCAGGAGTTGATTCTGTCTTTTCACCACAGGGGTTGAACTCAAGTTGTCAGTCTTGACATAAAGTACCTTGACCTACTGAGCCACCTCGTTGCTCCCCAAATTAACCTCTGATTTTCAGCTTTACTTAAGAAGTTATGAGTCTTGACACATTGTGTAAATTTTAAATATTTGTTTACTTACTTGTTTGAGGCACATCCTCACCCCTGAATCTACAATGTCCCTTCTCAGCTTCCTGCATGATGGGAATCCCAGTATAAAATAATGTTGTTAATAACATTTAAGTGTTTCATATAACATGAAAGCCTCAGGAAACTTATTTTGTTTTGCTGTGGTGGTTTCTTTACGGAGGGAGAATATATTATTACAAAGTTAAATTTATTTTGGAATAATCTGGAAAATCTATTTATGTGTACATTTAGTTATTCATTTATATATTTGGAATCAGCTAGTTACTCCTCAAGCTTCTCTAAAGCAAACACAGAAACTGTCTGCTGAGTCTTTGTAAACTACCTTTTCTGATTTCCTTACCTTTAAGCTCTCCATTAGACACAGCTCATGTGTCTTTCCTTTCCCTGAAAGGAAGTTGACAGTTGTTAGATGAAAGCATAATCTTTGTAGGATTTTCTGGTAGTTTTCTTCTGAATCCCTACATGTTAGAAAGCAGCTTTCTTTTTATATACCTCTATCTATTCTTTAATGGACTTAATAATTTTAAATGTGTTTGTTTATGTGTATGTCCATGAATGTATGTACACATATTTTTATCTCTCTATACGTATATTAAGAATGAGAATGCTCAAAGGGACCCTCTTCAGTTTCTCTTAGTTGAGGAAGGATCTCTTGTTATGGTACCATAACTTTAGTCTAGCACATTCATGAGCTGAATCAGGCCTGTTCTCCTGCCTCTGCCTTCCATCTTACCATCACAGAAGCTCTGGGAATATAGATTCTTGCCAGCAACTGTAGCATTTCATGTGCATTTTTGAGGATCAAACTCGGGTATCCAGGTTTGTACGTAAGAGCTGTTACTCTCTAAACCATTTTCCTTATTCTGAACTTTA
Source organism: Psammomys obesus (assembly GCF_907164565.1). Classification (NCBI taxonomy): domain Eukaryota; kingdom Metazoa; phylum Chordata; class Mammalia; order Rodentia; family Muridae; genus Psammomys; species Psammomys obesus. The sequence continues at coordinate 62,416,626 of NW_026585504.1, read as the reverse complement.
TACTTTTAAGGAATTCAGGCCAATTTATTTTGCAACTATTTCTTTAGTTGGGCCATGTGATACTTTCTTATGATGAGGTTCAGGTTGTAGACTTTTGGCACCAATGTTATGGAGGTCTTTCATGGTAGAAAACATCAAGTATCATGTGTGTCTGTATGTATCATGTGTGTTTGTATGTTTATATGTATATCTATAGATAGATATCAATAACTATCTATATTTGTACCTATGTCTTGATTTAGAGAGAGTCTCATTATGTAGCCTTGTCTGCCCTAGACAGACACAGCAAGATCTGCCTGCCTCTATTTCCCCAGTGCTAGGATTAAAGGCACAGACTATGTTTGATTCTATAGTTTTATTTACTATTGGCTATTCTTTTGATTATTTGAATAAATAATTGAACAAGATACACTGCAACACAGCAGGCTTGGCTTCTCTTTTGATATGCTTTAACAGTCAACACAAACTGAATTTCATGGAAGTTCTATCTACACCCTCCTTCATCTAATCCTCCAATCTTGTGAGGACTCATCTGTTTGCAATCTGTTTTTACATGGTATTCTAAATTCTAAACAGGAGGCTTCTAGAAAAATGATTCAAGTGTCAGAGGTTGATCAACAGATGATAGAAACAAATAATGTGGAATCTTGAACAATAGAGTTTTTTTCTAATACCATGAATGAATCACCTCATCTGCAAGATAATGTATGAGATTATCATATTGAGCAAAATAGGCCAGGAAGAATGTACTCATTATCTTTGTAACAAATGCAATAAAATACCTGGCAGGCACAACTTTAGGAAGGGCAGGGTTGTTTGGGTTCACAGTTTGAGGGTATAATCTGTCATGGTAGGGAAGGCATGGCAGCAGCAGCATAGGATGCCTGATCACATTTTATCTACAGTCAGGAAGCAGAGAGAGATGGGTGCTCAACTCACTTTCTCCTTTTTATTCAGTCCAGTATCCTAATCCCACAGGATCGTGTCAATCACATTTAGAGTGTGCCTTCCCAGTCAGTTAATCCAATCTAGCAACTCTGTCAGACATGACCAGAAGTTTGTTTACTGGGTGATTCTGGGTCCTGTCAAAGGTACAAACAGTGAAACAGCATTCTATGTGTGTGTCTGAGTGCCTGTGTATGAGACTGTCTGTCTACTTATCATCTATCTATCTGCATTGGTATGAAAATAAGCTTAAATCCTATAATGATGTGTCTGAGAGTTGCTTACATACTATTTATCTTGTCAGTTTCTGGGTTTCTGCAAAGCAAATCTCTGTGCTCTTCATTTCTTCTTCCAAACTCGGCTGATAGTAAAAACTCCATTTTTGTTTTCTAGCTCAGCAGAATGTCCTTATCAGAAATAACTTTACATCTTTAATAACCTTGAGCAAAAATTACCAGACTAAGATGGTATAACCCTGGCCACAATGAGACCCTGTGAAGGACCATCACGTCTTTTGTAATATTTTGTTCATATTATCCCATTTTTTACTTCTTCCTAGGCATCAACAGCTTTCTGTGGTCATCTGAGAGCTTTTCCTATTATTTTTTGTGCCCCATACCAGTACTATCTAATTTGCTAGACTTAAGAAGTTTCTAAGTGCACAAGCTTTCTTTTTTGTACTAGAGCTCCCATATTATGCAACAATCCTAAGTCACGAGTACTTTTACCTCCTAGAAAAAAAGAAGAAATAAAGAAAAAGTCTGAGTGAGTGATAGTTCAGTGGAGTTCTTGCCTTACAGGCATGAAGATCTAAGCTTGATTCTTCAGAGCTCCAGGGGCTGAGCATCTAGGCAGTGTGCTAGGAAGGCTGATGCAACAGAAAACCTAGAGCTCACTGAACAGCCAGCCCAGCCGAGTAGGTGAGTATTAGGCCGTGTTACAAAGACAGAGTGGTTAGCACCTGGAAAATGATGATGCAGGTCGACTTCTGATCTCTGTACACAGATGCACACCCAAATACATGCACTCCCAGACACCATCCACACACCTCAGTCTGAGCGAGCTAGAATGTCTGAGTCCGTAGACATAGTAGCTAAAGGAGCAAGAGTAGGCTGTAGTTCACATATAAAATGATTACAGTTCTACCGTCGGTGGTACCATTGGTTCTACAGTGGCACCATTGATTTTGGAAAATTAACTTATAGTTAATTTGTTATATTAATAATTAATTATGCCAAGTAGAGGGGAAAATGAGTAAACATAGAAGAAATTAAAGGTGAAATGCATTGGTTTATTAAAATACACTTAAATCACATCTATGGAGCTTGGATATATTTGGGACATATTTGGTTTCCATCAAATAAAAAGCTATATGATGAAATGGGAAATTATCACTGAGGAATGCATTTTGATCTAATGTATTTTATGTGGTGTGAGCCAGTGTGAACTCACATGAACTCACAGCCATGCTCATGTGCCTCATACTTGCCAGCCCGGGAGGCATTATGGAACTGGCTCAGAAATGAGATTCTAGCAGTGACTTGTACCTTATCATGACCATTTTGTTATAATAAGTGAGTAAACACAAAATAAGAGAATAGGGCATGGGAATAAAGTTCTGTTGAAAGTAGCTACAGAAATGCTTTTTATTTAGTATAAAACTAGCAGTTGATAGATTGATTCTGCATGACAAAATCTCCAAGTGATCAGATCAAACAAATAAGATTAAAGGTCACCACTTAGAAGATTGGTGTTCTGCAAGTGGCTGGCTACCATCCTGGTGTATGAGCGCGTGCATGTGTGCGTGTGCGTGTTGGGGGTCTGCATGTGTGGTTGCACACATGCATATGGAACACAGGGGGCCATGCCAGACATCTTTCTGAGCTGTACTGCACTGTGACCCTCCCTGGCAGGGGGTCTTACCAGTTCTGCTAGACTACCTGGCCTGCAAGCAACAGGAATCCCGTGCTAGTGCATTCCGAGAACTGGGCTTACTCTCAGCTTTTTTACATGATGTCTGGGAATCCAAACCAGGTCTCATGGTTGCAGAGTAAGTGCTTTACTGACAAAGCCATCTCCCCAGCCTCGCCTCAGGATCATTCTTTGCAGAAATGGGACCAATGTTAACGCCTTGGCTCTCCAGACAGTGCTGAGGAGGGAGCTGATGTGTGAGCAGTTCTGTACCTCAGTGGGAAGCTTTAGAGACCACTGCATGCCCTGGGCACCTTCCCACCTACTTAATGTTTGATGAAGCCAGAAGCAGTTCCTGTGTTACAACTCTCTGCCTGGTGCTGTTTCCTAGACTTGCTGTAGAAAGCCAATAATGAGACCCACGGAGATACTAGGCTTGAGTGAAGGCAGTGAAGAAGCAGTCACTGTTTCCAATCATTCTGACCATGATCCCTGCCACCATTGTTAATCTAATATGCAGAGTGTGGGAACACAGACATTTGAGCACTGTCCCCACAGGGGTACTGGCATTGTCTCTTGGCTCTGCTTTTAAGGCTACGGCCTAAGCAGGGTAGCCGGTTTTTATTTTGAAACAACTTGCGGATTATTGTACACTTTTGTTGTTGTTAAAAGTATGGACCCGCTTGAAAAGCGTGTGTGTGCTCATGGGAATCTTATAAGTAAAACTTTACCTTCACAAGGGCTGTGTAAAACAAACCATTTCACCTTTGAAAACCAACTTTCTAAAGATCATGCTTTTATCAGACAATCGCATTGCTCAAATGCAATGCAGAGTATTTTTCCCAGATATTGTCTGAAGAAAGCAAGCCTGTCTAATTACAGTATTGTATATTATGCTCTTTAAAAAAGCTTGTTATATTTACAGATCAGAGCATGTAACACCACACCTGGGTTGCTATAGAAATGTCTACATTTTATCAAAACAACAAAAAACCCACCTTTAACAATAAATGCATCTGTAATATGTCTGCAAAAAGGATCTTACCATAACTCAGACACCCACACTAGTTCTGCCTAAATACCATGGGGAAAAAATACAGGTGCAAGGTGCTCTGTGCCCTTTAATTACTGTGTTTCCCAATCTCATGACTTTTATTCTGATGCCTCCTCTTCAGTGACACATTTTCTTGATTTAAAACTGTTAGTGAGAGAAGTTATTTCTTTAAAAGTTTTCTTTAAAATTTGGCTTGTAAAAAGGATGCATAGAGTGATGCCTACACTCATCTTCAGGCCCTGAACATGGGGATGAGGTTTGAACAGAGGGCAGGAGGTATGGGGAGCCAGAACACCATTTCTGCACCATCACTCTGTGGACTCCATTCTCTGCTGCAGTGGTTTGAAAAGTTTTCAGGACTGTGTTCCTCTGGGTAATCTAAGCTTCAGCCTTTCCCTCCCCAGCTTGAGATTACAAGGGACAGCCCAGCTCACTTGAGGTCCATTTAGCCTTTCTCTTCCCAGCTTAAGATTTCTCAGGAAATGTTAGCTCCCTGTGGGCATTGTTTCAACAGTCTGAGAATGTGAAGGGAAGGACACATGTGTCTCTTCAGTGCTTCTGGTCTTGTGTCAATAGCTGCAGGTTTACTCACCTCTGCTCCAACCTTTCATGGGCTCCCTATTTTTATGACTGATTTGCACTCCTTTTCATGAACGCTTCCTTCTCAGCACAGCAGTGGACCTTTTCAGCACACTGAGACTAGAGTCTGGAGGGATGGCTCAGCAGCTAAAGCTTGCTACACAAAGGAGAGCCAGAGTTCGGGTCCCCAGAACTCATATAAATGTTTCTCAGAAATAGTGGTGTTTTGTAATTCCAGCCTTTTCCAAAGAAGGCAAGGGATCATGAGGGAAGTTGGCTAATGTGAATAACCACATGTGCAAGCTCTAGATTCCAGAGAGAGACCCTGCCACAAAAAGAGTATGAGAGTATGACAAAGGGAGAATCTCAATGTCAACATCAGGCCACCACAGGCATACACTCACCGGCACTCATATACATCGGGCTGTGCATACACACATAGATCCACACAACACCTGCACACACACAAACACACATACACCACACACATAAAACTAAAATGAAAACATAAATAAAATAATAAAAAAAATATTCCACCTGTTTTGCTCCCACCTACGCTATTTTCTATTGTCTCCCACATTTTCATTTGGTGTATATGTCATCTAAATAGGATGGTGTTTTCTGGTGGAAACCCTTTCACAAATTTATTTCTTTCACCAGCCTCCAAGACACTGTTATTTCTGTGCCCTTGTCTGTACTTCCTTCACAGATGCAGATGCCTTCATCATCATTATCTTCTAGAATATCTCCACCAACTTACCAACACTTAATTGGATGTTTATTTTTCTCATGGAAACTTTTTAAATTTATTTTTTTAAATTGTCCAGGCAATATATTTTGTTCATCTTATTTTTCCTTACCCAACTCTTCCCAGGTACGTTTTTCTTACACACTCCTTTTCATATTCTTTCTCTCTTAAAGAGAAGACAACAAAAACCATGAACAAAATAAACAGCAAGCAAGCACACAGGCGAACAGATTCACACACACATACACACACACACACACACACACACGAAAAAAGGTAAAACAAAACAGGAAAAAATAAGCATGAAGTTCTGTTTGTGGGGCCAACTATTTCCGAACATGCCTCCTGCCCTGTGCTGTGGTTAATATACCCAGGGACACGCCACTGAAGTAAATTGACTTTTTCTTTTCTCAGCAGGTACCATTTGCAAAATCTTCCTGATCAAGGGTAGGAGTTAGTGGCTCCTTTCCCTTATCAGGGCTGGATTTTGTATGTTTAAAGCTGTATACGACCTGTAGGTACTATGGAGTCTCTGTCAGGTCATTCTGTTAAATGTATCATTCCTATTGTGTCTGGAAAACACTATTTCTTTGCAATCATCTACGACTTCTGGCTCTTACAATCTTTCTGCCTCCTCTTTTCTGTAGATTTCTGAGTCATGAGGGGAGAAGTGTGGTACAGACATCCCATTGAGGTCTCCAAAGTCTCTCACTCTCTCTGTGTCGCCCAGTCGTGGGCCTGTCTTTTACAGGAAGTTTTTCTGATGGTGGTTGGAGAGGCACTGACCAATGCTTACAGTAACATGTCATTAGAAGTCCTTCTGCTGATGTTTTCATTCAGTGGAATTAAATATAGGTTTCCTCCTAGGTCCTATCTCATCTGAGGAACTTGGCCTCCTTACCAGTGTTAGGTGTGGGTTCCTTCTGATGGAGCAGGCAGTAAAGACAGTCAAAAAGTTTGTGTCTTCCCACAACATGTATGCCACTACTGCTTCAGTGGATGTGCCACACCGGAAGGTCACTAGTGTACGATTTGTGCATTGATGACCACTTTTCTAGTAGTGTGTGTGTTACCAGCCAGCATTATGAACACTCGTCAGAAGGTGAAACTTGTAATTGAACATCATTCTGACTTCTGTATGCTTGGTGATGTATGTCTGTTGTGTCTTCATGAAAACTTAGAGACCTGCTGATTTGACTCTATTCTGGCCTCCATTTCTATGTTTCTGTAACTTAGAACATATCATTGTTTCCTAAGCAAATGGCTTAATTATCTAATTAGGTAAGTAGCTCATTGAAAGTGGGACCTACCTTGGATTTAATATAAACACTAGGAATACATGGAATATCCCATTAACCAGTAAATGTGTGTTGAATAAATGCATATTAGGCAGTGCAATCCTTTAAGTTATAATGACTTCCAGAAGTCCCTTGCTGTGTCAATTGGCCCTATTGTCCATATGTTTGTTTTAAAATACCTTCAAATTCACCTTCTGGGATTGGCCATGAATACAGAAGAAACCTTCACTTTTTGCTTCGTACCTTTGCTCCTGCGTAAGAGGAACATGAGAAATAGGTGTTTTGTTGGCAAGAATTGGGTATTGCACAGCGAGGGCAGTGCCCCTCCTCCATCAAACTATTCACAGATAAACAACAAATAAAAATATTCCATCACAGTTTTTTCAGTGGTGCAGACATCGGTAAGTTGCCTATACTCTGGTAAATAATTTCTTACTCAAGGTCATGTAAACAATGTTTATGAAATTGCTTGCTGCAGACACACACGCATACATACACATAATGAAAATAAAAGATGTACTGAGTGGAAAGAGGAACAGCAGGAGTGGAACAAAGATGAAAGACATGAATGAGGACAAATACAATCAGAAACATATTTTCCCATTAACAATTATTTATTTTTATATTTTTAATTATTTGTTTTATTTTTTAGAATGTAATTTTCTGAGATAGACTCTCATGTATTCCAGTACTTGCTATGCAGTTGAGGATGACCTTGAATTTCTGATCGGTCTGCCTCCTCCTCCTGAAAGTGCATGTATGAAAATACCCTGACATAACCCTTTATTCCATATAATCAACATATGCCAAGAATATAAATAAGAAATTACATGAAAAACTTTGTTTATACTTTTTATATTTAATTTTGATTTATTACATGCAATTCAGCTTTAAACTTCATTATAGAAAAATGAAGGCTTGATGCTGCTTTAGAATTGAAACTTGAAAAGGGTTTCAAGTGGGTAGAGCCAGCCCACTCTAGAGACATTTCCTGTCACCATCATTAATGTCAAGTGGAAGAGCCCCGGCTCCTTTGCATTTATAAACTTTATTCTTGATGAATCAAACGTGGCTTTTCTCTGTACACATGGTCTCCCCTGAGCATGCTACTTTGCCAGGAAGTCTCAGCTCACTGGCTAAATTCACCTTCTTTTCAGGGCTGCCTGAAACAGTCTCAGGATTCGCCAACACTAGACCTACCTACTAACTGTCCAAGTTAGATGACAGTGGTAGGTAAGACAATCAATAAAATGACCAAATCATAAAGATCTCCAGCACTAGAGATCTTTGGATACGGAATTAAAACTGAATACCTGTTGATCCTTAAACAGAAAGAGCATGAGTGTGTAATGAATGAAGGAAGAGGATTGTGTGACTTTTCACAAGGGAACATCAGCCAATCCCTGTTCATCCCAAATAGGACCCTAGCACATATCTAGCTTGATAAGCCTATGAGTGTATCAGGGCACCCTACAGGAGTCTGGGTCTCGTAAAGGCAGCTGCGTCATTGGAAAGCCCACTCTAGTGCGGGTGTTTACTCACAAAAGCTGCATCCCTTGCACAACTCACATGCAGGTCCACTGAAGAGAGTCCACTCTGTCCTGCATCTTTATTACCTAGGTAACTTTGGGAATAGGGACTTAGGAATTTGGGGAGCTGGGAATTTTGTATTTTATAACCTTTCTGAGCCCCATGGGGCTGTTCTCCCACATCTATGAGGGAAACTGAAAACAGTTTACAACAACAACAACAAAAAAATGGCTGCACACAAGGAAAGAGAAAGTCACTATAAGAGATTTAACAAAGATGCAGAAAGCTCATCAGGAACCCGTGAGTACAAGCAGCCTCTAAAATAAGCTGGGAGATGCCTTCAGCTTGTACTTTTCCAGGATAGAAGGAAGATGCTCTGCATGGCTGGTCATACCTCCCCTTATGGCTATCACATTACTAAAGCAATAGATCTCCCCAAATTGGATTTCCTCCAGAAATCTCAGACTGGAAGATGGACAAAACCATGAAAGCGCAGATGTCTCCTAGAAGAAGAGACTGCAGAATAGACTGAAGCAGAGATAATGATGATGGGCAAGACTACCCCTTGGCCATATCTTAATTATGCTGCCTCCTATTTACAGCTAAGCCTCCTGCCAAGGTACCAGGGAGGACAGGGGCAGATAGATAGTCACCTTGCTCCCCTTCTCAAGGTGGCCATGTTGAATAAATCTCCCTTAACTGCTTTTTCTTTTACTTGTCTCCTCTATCATAATTCTCAGGAAGGGTGCCTGATCCTGGCAGCTTCCGGGCTCTAACAACTCCTCTAGCAAGCTAATAGTTAACCAGGAATGCCTTAACATTGTAACAACAGAAGAGTTAAATTCCACCCGTCATCTAAATAATAACACTATGGGGGAAAGTGGGCTTCCCTCTTAGCGTTCTATTGATAAAAGAATTTAAGAACAGGTTCAAAAGGAAGCTCAAGGACATGTTTTAATCATTTAAAAGAACAACTTTGGGGAAGTAAGCTGTAAATCTTGGCAGCTACCCAGAGGAAGAACATGGAGAAGAGAAAAATCATGTCTTTTGAGTTAAACAGAAATCACCTATGTGCCAGACAAGCAGTTACAAAGTGGATAGAGGAGTTTTGAGAAGAATAAAATCCTAATGTGTTAGTGAAAATGTGCTTAGAATAGCAATAGAAGGAACACAAAACGTTAAGATTTTCTGGGTAATTAAAAAAAGTGGTTCTGTTTTAAAAGATGCAAAGATTTGGATCTGTAAACAACTGAATAGAGAGAGTAGGACTCTGGGAAGAAGAAATACATTATGCTATTAAGGAAAGACATATTCCTCCTACGGCTTAAGGAGGATCTGCCTTCCTGAGCGGTGGTCCCTTAGCCTGCTGACTGACCTGCCCTGTTGCTCCCTTCATGAGCCTTTAATGTTACTGTAAAAATAGAGAGCTCTTTCTTGACATCACTTTGGAATCTTCCTACTGACAGCTCAGGGAAATACTTGTTGGATTTCTGATCTATAAGAAAACAGATTTGTATCATTTAAAGCCAGTAGCTTTTATACGTGTGTTATCACAATATCAAGAAGCAATGTGAGGGTCTTTCAGAACCCTGATCTTATACTTCATTTGGACAAAATGCTGATTGAGTACTACACTGTCAATGTAAAGATCATAGGGGATACATGGAAATTCCCATACAGAAACATAAGGCAATATTTCATGACAATAACTTGTTTGCGTGGGTGTTTAATTAACACAGAATTTGAATAAGTTTACAGCACAATATTAATGGATTGTTTGAGAGAAAGGATCAGGTTCTAGTGTTGAGAATATAGTAGAGGCTAAACACCAGTCATCCATCTCCTGAATGCTGCTCTCTCAGAGGCCCATTGCTAACATACTAATTGCACATTCCAAGATTCTGGAAGTGCCAACAAATCATGTGATGTTTTTAGGGAGATTAGATATAAGACAGGCATTTTCCAACTAGCTTGGTATCACCAAAGGTATAAGGAGATTGCATGATTCATAAAGACAGCATTCAGTTTGCCCTAGCTCTATAGGGAAGAGTTAAGCCCCACTTACCAGAATCTTACCCTCCCTACTGAAGATGCCTCAGTTTCTCTGCAGGGCCCAAGCTGAGAGGCAGTGTACTGAGAGATAGTATACTCTCAGGCAGCATACTGAGAGGCAGTGTCTATCATCTGCTTGTTCCCATGGCTCCAGAATGTCAAGTTCCTGTGGAGATGGAAATTCAAGAAAGTCACAAAGGACAGTAAAAGGTCATGACATAGTTAGTAAAAAAATGAAGATGTGGCTAGAATTTCTTTCTTAAAACTTGATAATGATTATATATATCTACATATCTATATCTATATCTCTATCTATCTATCTATCTATCTATCTATCTATCTATCTATCTATCTATGTATGTATGTATGTATATTACCCCAGGCCTGACCTGAACATTAAACTTTAATGTTCTTTTAATGCATTTTGAATATTTATTTACATTGATTAATTAACTTGCACACACACACACAGAGGTCTGTGTTCACACATGCACTCAAGGAGGACAGAGAGGGCATCAGATTCTCTGGAGCTGGAGTTACAGGCAGTTGTGAGTTACCTGGCATGGGCATTGTGTTCTGGAAAAACAACAAGCCCTCTTACGTGCTGAGCCACCGCCCCAGCCTATATTCCTTTTCCTTCCCAATGGTGGTGTTGTATGAATGTTTTTTCAGGGCGATGATCAAATGACTATTCACCCATATAGAACACTGAAGGCAGACCAAATGATTCCACGCAAGTCTAGCTAGGGGAACCAATGAATTTTATTTGGGTTACATAGAAGGCCATGAGTCAGGAGTTGCTCACGGGTACATAGGGGGCTTGTTGGTGGATAGAACATAAGAAAAGATGAACTTCTGGATCACAGAAATTATTAGCTGACTATAATTTTCAGTGAAGCAGGATGGCGTGAGTTCTCTTCATGAATGGAGTTAATGGGCTTAGTCTTGTGTGGTCAAAGTAATTACAGAAGCTGGTATACAAAAGGGCAATGGCTTCCTACAAAGTATCCCTTTTACAGTTTCATATTTGAGTATGGATTTCAATGAATCTATACAAAGTAATATTGTTGAAGTGATTATTACTGCATTAATGTGCCAGAACTTCCAGGAAAACATTTCTCAAACACAGTGGCTTAGATAATAAAAGTTTATTTACTTATTGTCTAGAGCAGTGGTTCCCAGCCTGTGGGTCATGACCTCTTTGAGGGTTGCATATCTGATATTGTGCATATTCACAATTCAATTCAAAACAGTGGCAAAATTATAGTTGCAAAGTAGACACAAAAATAAGTTTATGGTTGGTGGTCACCACAACATTCAGAACTTTATTAAGGTGTCCCAGCATTCAGAAGGTTGAGAACCACTGGCCTAGAGTCAGGATTTCTTTTTTTTAATTTCATTTTTAATTATACTTTATTTACTTTGTATCCCCCCTCTAGTTCCCTCCCTCCTCCCCTCCCAAACCATCCTTTCATCCTCCTTCTCCACACACTCCCCTCCCCAAGTCCACTGGTAGGGGAGGGTTTCTTTTTCTTCCTTCTGATCCTAGTCTGTTAGGTCTCTCATCAGGAGTGGTTGTCTTCCTCTGTGGCCTGGTAAGGCTGCTCCCCCCTCAGGGGAGGTGATCAAAGAGCAGGTCAATCAGTTCATGTCAGAAGCAGTTCCTGTTACCATTACTATGGAACCCACTTGGACACTGAACTGCCATGGGCTACATCTGTGCAGGGGTTCTAGGTTATCTCCATGCATGGTACTTGGTTGGAGTATGAGTCTCAGGAAAGACTCCTGTGCTCAAATTTTTTGGTTCTGTTGCTCTCCTTGTGGACCTCCTGTCCACTCCAGGTCTTACAATCTCCCTCTTCTTTTGTAAGATTCTTTGCATTCTGCCAAAGTTTGGCCATAAATCTCAACATCTGTTTTGATAGTCTGCAGGGCAGAGCCTTTCAGAGGCCCTCTGTGGGAGGCTCCTAAATTGTTTCCTGTTTTCTTCTTTTAGTGTCCATCCTCTTTGCCTTTCAGAGTAGGGATTGAGCATTTTAGCCAGAGTCCTCCCTCTTGATTAGTTTCTTTAGGTGTACAGATTTTAGTAGGTTTATCCTATATTATATATCTATATGAGTGAGTATATACTGTGTGAGTCTTTCTGCTTCTGGGATAGCTCACTAAGGGTGATATTTTCCAGATCCCACCATTTACCTGCAAATTTCAGGATTTCCTTGTTTTTTATTACTGAGTAATATTCCATTGTGTAGATGTACCACAATTTCTGTATCCATTCTTCAGTTGAGGGGCATCTGGGTTGTTTCCAACTTCTGGCTATTACAAATAAGGCTGCTACAAACATGGTTGAGCAAATGTCCTTATTGTGTACTTGAGCCTCTTTTGGGGATATGCCTAGGAGTGGTATAGCTGGATTTTGAGGAAGCGCTATTCCTTGTTGTCTCATTTCTAAGAGTACCATGTACACAAGAATTGTTTCACCTGAGGTTTCATTCTTTGGCTTCCATGTAGCCATTATTATCCTTGTTCTCTCACATGGCTTCTCCTCTGTGCATATACATACCAAAAAGGTCCCATCCTATGAGAACTATAGACACATTGGAACAGGGTCCACTTGAATGATGTGACTTTAAATAATCTCTTTAAAGAAAGAGTTCCCACCACACACCCATTTTTAATTAAAAATACTGACTAGTTTTAACTGTCAACTTGACAAAAGCCAGAATCACCTGGAAAGAGTTTTAATGGGGATTTATGTAGATCAAGTTATTGTCTGTGGAGGACAGTCCTACTTGATAACTTAGCCAGCCTACCATGAGCAGCACCATCCCCTAGGCTTAAGCACTGAACTGTACAGAAGTGACAAAAGTTAGCTGAACAGAACCAGCAAGTAGGCAGCCAGTGTGGGTGCATTTCTCCTGACTGCCTTTGATTTAGGATACAGTACTTTCTTGCTTTGACCTCCCCATGAGAGACTGTCTAATGAATTGTAAGTCAAATAAACCCTATGTTCTTGAGATGCTTGTAGTTGGGATTTTATTGCCGTAGTAGAAATGAAAGTAAAGCACTAGGTCATGTCTCCACTGTATTCTGGGGAGGATGTAGTTCATCCCAGTTATTGTTAGTGTGAAACTCTGAACTTCAGCTCAGTAGTAAAGTACAATTTGGGGGGATTATAAAACCTTTTACTGTCATGAATAAAAGCGTTTGTCAATATAAAAGCAAATGGTAGCTAGAGAGGTGTTTCAGCAGTTAGGAGTGCCAGCTGCTCTTGTATAGGACCCCATTTATTCCCAGCATCCATGCTGGTGTAATTCACATCTCCCTTTATCTCAACTTAGAGAGGATCAGATGTCCTCTTCTATTCCCTGCAAACATCAAGACCCACATGCTCCTCCTGCTACACATACATACAAAGCTAAAATAGATTTTAAAATAAATAATAAACAAATAAGTCAAGGCCTGCTTGTTTCCTGGAGGTTTCTTTGAGGTCCTAGTATCACAGGGTCCCTCAGTTGTGACATATCCCAGCATCTTAACTTTGATCAAATAGCTTCTGGAGCAGGCACTTCTTTCTTTTGGATTTTGTCCCCTTAAATGTGAAAATCTGGTCCAGAGCATAATGCCATTTAAAAATACTTATTTAAAATATTTTATACATATGGGTGTTTTACCTCCATGTATATGTGTATGATGTGCACGCCTAGTGCTTAAGGAGGTGAGAAGAAGGGTTCGGTTCTCCTAGAACTGGAGATACAGACCATCTGGAGCTGTCATGTGGGTGCTGAGGACTGGACTGGAGTCTTCTACTCGAACAGTAAGTGCTCCTAACTGCTGAGCCATTGCTCCAGCCCCCGTGGTCCTGTTGTGTGTTATGTTAAGTCATCCAGTGAAACTGTGAAAATTGACTCTAACACCAAAGTAAATATCAAGAAAGCAACAGAATTCACTGGACTACAAAATTATCTTCTGGAGTGAAAACACAATCTCAACTTTAAAAATCATCATGCGCAATTGGTATTTCTGTCCGATGTATTCAGTTTATCAACGCTCCTGATATAAAAGCAGTGGCCTTAAGCATTGGCCGTCTTGACTTATCTGAACAACGTGTTGAAACGCTACCAAGTCAAGAGATTTGAGTTCAGGCTGGTGAAATAGTCCTGTGGGTGATAAGCCTTTTTGGTGCAAGTGTGACAGCCTGAGTGTGAGTCCCCAGAGACCACACAGAACGTGTGGCGAAGCCATTGTAGTATCACGCTTCTGTAGAAAGATGGGAGGCAAAGGTGAGTATTGGTCTGCCCTGCCTGAAGTGCACAACACAGGGCAATAGGAGACTAATTCTCAAGCAAGGTGGAAAGGGAAGATTGGCAGCTAAGGTTTTCCTCTCACCTCAACATATGTGCTGTGACACACAAATCTACATTCACACAAATGAATGTAAATTTGAACACACACAAGAGAGAGAAATAGAGAGAGAAGGAGGATTCTAGTCCTTTTTTTTTTTTTTTTTTTTTTTTTTTTTTAAGTAGGACCCAAAAGTGGCTCTGCATCACACCTCCTTCCACTCCAGGCAATTTTAGTTATTCAGTAAAATACTTGGAGTGTTTGTTATGGATAAAGACATGTTTATAAGCATTTAATAACATTAACTTATTTCAAGTCATAAAAGTCTGTGTCTTTTTAAATAACATTTTAGAAGAATGACAGCGGCAGAGTTCTTATCTTAGAATAAAAGTAGTAGGTGTGAGGACAGGATCTAAATCATCCTGATGAGTTCCTGGATATATGGCCTTGGTCACTGTATTTCACTGCTGTCTCACTCTGATGAATGGTGTTTCTGGGCACCCTTTGAGAGATATCACTACAGACTATTAACATAGATATGAAAACTGACCCTAAAAGAAAAGCTTGTGGAGGGACTTGATAGATAGCTCACTGTCTAAGAGCAAGCACTGCTCTTCTAGAGGATATACTTGGCAACACTATGTTGTGTGGCTCACAGCTGCCCAAAATTTCAATTCCAGGGAACTCACACCATCTTTTAACCTCCATTGGACACATACCTGCAACAGACATGTGTGCATACACATAAATAAAAATAAGAATTTTCAGTCATGTATATGTACCTACTTGGGAAAAACAAACAAGCACAGAAACATCATTAAATACCTACTCCAGGCCAAATGTCCTAAAAGGTACATAGTTTTTTTTACAGTGGCATAAAGCAAATACTACAACCATATGTTAAAATCCCAGATTCCTGGTAAACTTTGCTCTCATCTCTGTTGAGTTTCTTTAATTCCTAATAAATGAAAGACAGAGCAAAGCATAACTTGAAGGTACATCTCTAAGTTTCCAGGATACTCTTGCTCCCCACACTGAGACATAGGGCAGGACTTTGATATTTTATAAGGTATTAACAGCATTCCAGAAACAAGCTCACACATTTCAAGCACTCAAAGTTTGTGGTAAGAGCTGTAACTGTAACTCATTTTGGCAGTTGGCATGAGTATGTAAGCGTTCTTAAGAAGGTGGGTCTTCTGGGCTCTTTCCCAGGCTGTATGACTAGAGAATACTTGGGCATTAGACCTCAAAGCTTTCACTCAACAATGTTTATTACAGGCTTCCTGCTTTGTGTCAAGTCTTCTGTTAGATTTTCAGTTTGGTCAGTAACTACAGCATACGTAGGCATTGACACTACAGAGATCACACAAGACAATAGAATGGGCCCAAAGCTATAAAGACATGTAGTTACACCTAAGACAGAACACCTAAGAAAATAACACCTATGACAGAACAGATCACCAACAAGGAGGTTTATAAGTTCCAGGCATGTTTGGAGTTCATAGTGAGATTGTGTAGAAAAAAATATAGTAACAGAAAGGAGGGAGGGAGTGGGAAAAAACAGAGATGAAAGAGCAAGACCAGGAAGAGCATGAAGAAGAGCAGGTAGAGGAATGGGAAGAAGAGGAAGAAGGAAAGGAGGAGGAAAAAGATGAAGTGGAAGAGGAGGAAAAAGAGAATAAGAAACAGGAGTGGGAAGGGATGAGGAGAAAGAAAATGTAAACAATTTATTCAAGAACAAGTGCCTATGTGAGATAATCTTACTCTGCCCAGGCCAAAGGCTATACTTGATGTCAAAAACAAGATAAGATGATTTTGGGATTGTTGAGCTGCCTGTGCATTCCAGTCTAGTATAAAGAAACTGTAGCAATAAATGATTAAATTTGGATTATGTAAAAATGAGTAAGTATCAAATCTGATTATGTAATTTATACTAGTTGTGTTTTAGGTACTGAGTGGCACAGCTCACTGCAGGTACTGTAATAGATTTCACAGAATATAGACCTTCCATATTCAAAGAAAATTCTATCTGATTCTCTTGCCTGAAAGAATAAATGCTAAAAAAAAAAAAATGATGAACCAGCAATCAAATCAAGCTGATAGACTGATTTTTTTTTTCATCCTGAAACCTAAAATAATTTAATCAATTTTAAATGGGAAGGTAGGAATAGAGGGAGGGAGTTGAAAAGAAAAGGTAGTTAAGATAAAGAAGAGAAGACAATGGGCATGGAAGGAAAAAAGAAAGGACAGACAGAGAAAAGATAAAAGGAATGATGGTTGGAGAGAGAAAGAGTCATAGTTTAATAGAGTCCATAAGTGGTTGTCAGGTCTTAACATATTTTCTTTCTTAGGGAGAAGATGATGATAAGTTTGGTGCAGCCAAATGTAGAGTGGTTTCTTTGTATGTGGAAGTCCAGCACTTGGTGCCCAGCACCCCACAAAATGCATGATGACGCACACTTATAATCTCAACAGCCAGGAGGTAGAGGTGTCCTCCCCACAGGAAACACAAATGAAAGCCATTCAATGATGGTCGGACTAAGAGCCCTTTAATAGCCAGTAGTCAAGAGCTGTCACATTCCAAAAAGACTCTGGATTTGGTAAGAGGCTGGATAGAGTTTGTAAAGTCGCACCAAGAGCAGGCTGGTGGCAGAAGTTTCTCTTAACAAAGCTTTCAAAGAAAAAAAAAAATCTCGTTTATGAAAGCAGTAGTTTTTCTGAAAACTTCAGAATGGGATTAGATGGGGGAGGAGCACCAAACCTTGTGCAGTTGAGAAAATAAGAATTCAAGGTTACCTTGGACACAAGTGAGTTCAAGGCCAGTTTGGGCCACATGAGACTCGACTTCAAGAAATTAAGAAAGTATGTTAGTTCAGTGTTCTATCATTCCTACCATCCTTGCTTGTCTTTCCAATGCTGAGGTGTGGGTTTGTGTTGTTTTTTTTGCTTAGAAAGTTGCACATGTCACTGACTGCTAATTAAGGTCCCAAATTGTAGCAGAAATATATTTCTAAGCAGCAGTTTTCTAGGCCTGAAATTAGAACTCTGAGTTTAGGCATGTTGTTCTTCCATGATAAAGGTTCTTACTAATGGAAGGTACGTAATAGGCTTAATTACGTGATTAACTTTTGGCTTATAATGGTTTATTATCCTTTCTTTCTCTTGCCTTTTTGTTTCAAGTTTCAGCATTTGTCCTGGTATAGTATGAACACTTGTCAGCTTTATAAACACACATTCACTAATTTTTATAATGTTCCATGGGATATAATTATACTAAAATTATCCATACTAGCACAGGTATCACAGTAAAGCTATATTAGAGCTCAACAATATATGTTATACTCTCTCTCTCTATATATATATATATATATATAATATATATATAATGAGTATTATATATATATATATATATATATATATATATAGAGAGAGAGAGAGAGAGAGAGAGAGAGAGTAGTTAAGGAGAAAGGTGATCATTCCAAGGCCCTGAGGGCAGAATATGAGTTACTAAATTCATTTAGAGAATATTTCCAAAGTCCCCAAAGCAGATGTGGGGCATGGAGTAAATTAATCATTGAGGATTACCATTAACCAAAGTTTTAATGGCCTTCACTGTAATAAATTGCCATGATTAACCCAGACATAATTTCTGCTGCATACATGGCTAATCCAGATAAATGAGATCTTGGAAAGATACACTAAAACAAAAGCAGCACTAAAATGAATAGACACTTTGATATTTTATTGAACCAATTCATCAAGGCTTATGTTGAGTGGGCTTACAGTACCATCCATGAACAATGACTCCAGGTCTCAGGTTTCTGTCGAGTCTCCTGACAGCAAAAACCATTCACTATTATTTAAATGAATTTTATTTGGACACCTAAGACAAAAGTTAATAACTACAAGATCCAGCTTCAAGTCACCAAGATCATGGATCATGGTGTGTGTGTGTGTGTGTGTGTGTGTGTGTGTGTGTGTGTGATGTGTGCATGTATGTGTACATATTTATGGGGCTTCATGTAGAAACCAGAGACTAGTGCTCAGTGTCTTTTTCTTATTGATATATGCAAAATATTTTGAGACATGGTCTCTTAAATTTTCCCAGAACTTGTAAAGTCAGTGAGGACAGCTGGTTAGCAAACCTAGCCAGGTGTCCCTCCTCTGTGGTCCCCCCTTGTGGAGACGATATGCCTACACAATGGATTCTGCGACAAAGACTCAGATCCTCATACTTGTGTAACAAGGACTTCACACTTTGTACCATGTTCCCACAGCCTCTAGTTTTGGTCAATTATTGCAGAGTTAAAACATCTATGACTACCACAGAGTACATATTAATTTTGCTAATAGATGCCATAATGTCTTCAGTATGTAGGGATGATATATAAGTAATGTATTTGAAGGGGTTGAATTGATGTTCTTTGAGATTAACTATAACAGCCTCAATAAAAAGTTAAGGTTGGAATTTATCTGTGTGAAGAACAATAGAGGGCACAGAAGATGACTCAGAGTAGCAGTAAGCCTGACTACCCGAACTTGAGTCCTAGAATATGTATGTTGGAAGGAGAGAACTGACTCCTGCCAATTATTATCTGACCCCACTTTGTGTCACAGTACATGTGCGTGTGCATGGGCACACGCACACATAAATTTAAACGACTACTGGAGATCATCATAGAATTCCACCCAGGGCACCCCAAACAGCCCATGAGTAGCCTCAATAAGTGCGAAAGGAAACAAATCTGAAAGAGGGTACAATTTGGATGAATTCGAGAACCAACACCCGTAACGAAAAGATTCAGAGATGACACCAGAGCTAGAGAAGGGAAGTGTGGCTAGTCTAAAAGATCGGCATTATGTGTATTTAAAGCATGATTCCAAGTGCTCATGTATGAGTAGATACAATTAGAGGTTAATCAAGTTTTTAAACATGACATCGACTTGTATTGATGTTCAATAATTCAAAGCATATACAATATGTGTCTCTTTGACCACTGCCTAAAATATATAGCATTCTGGTTGATGATCTCTGCCAAATGCCTCATTCAGCAGACATGGAATCGTGAAAGCACTTTACACACCCAGATACACATTGACTCAAGATTAGGAGTATGTGCAAAAACTTGTGATATTGACCCCCCTCTCCCAACGTATGCTATTGATTTGATGTGCTTAAAGAGATCTCCTGCATGTGTCCTATTTTGGTTTACTGAAGATCAAAGATAACATCTTTCTCTTTTAAGAAAAATGGGTGATAGCGGCAGTGGCAGTGGCAGTGGTTGCCTGTCTGCCCGTCTTTCTCCATCTCCCTCCCTTTTTCTCTCCCTCCCTCCTTCCTTCCCTTACATTTTTCTCCCTTCCTTACTTTGTTTCTTTTTTCCTTCCTTCTTCCTCCATCATATCCTCCCTGTCTTTTTCTTTCCCTCCCCTTTCATCCCACGCTTTCCCCTCTTTCCTTCTTTCTCTTACTTTCCCTTCCTTTTCTCTCCTTCCATCCACCTGTTCTTCTTCCTGCTTTTCAAAACTTCCTCACTCTTTCTCCCATTCTTATTTCCTCTTCCTTCATATTTCATATTTCCATTCTTCTCTATTGTTTTGATGGGCTCTATTTATACATTTTCACATACACTGGTCATTTCCTCATCTCCATAGTCCTATGAAACACATTTGATGACTTGTCGATGTTTAATTCATTTCTGATATGTTAGTTCATTTCTTATTTAAGTCTGCAAGTATTTAAAAGATTTCCTACCATGGTTTATTACATTTGATTTGCTTTTTGAGGCAAGGATTTCTCAGAGAAGGTAAAACTGACCACAAATTACTATGTAAATAAGGCTTGCTTCAAACACAGGAGCCTCCTTTCTCTTCCTCCAAAGTGCTGGAAGAATAGGTGGGTATATCTCTCCAAGATTGAAATATGACTTTTAAATGGACCTTCCATCACAGAGCTATGGGAGCTAATACTGGAGTTATTCAGCTGAGTATACTGATTAGGAGCCCTTCTTTTAGCTTTCCTCTGCTGGTATAGGCAAGCATTCCTGAAAATAAATCATGATTCTATGCTAGCCTGTATTAGAGTCCTCTAAAGGATAAAAACTGATAGAGCAAATTATGCATTACAAAGGAGATTTACTGGATCAGCTTACAAAGTAAGAATTGCAAACTCCAACACTGGCTGTCAACACACTGGAAGGCTAAGAACTCAGTAGTTGCTCAGTCCATAAATCTGTATGCATCAATAATTTTAAACTGGTACTTAATGTCTGGAAGACTGCTATAGAGCCACATTAGAAGACAACAACTAGTTTGGATCCATTGTGAGCAAGGATGTCAGCAGCAGCAGCAGCAGGGTAGATTCACTCACCAGCAAGGAGCAATGGTAGTTACCCAAATGCGCTGATTTTTTTCGCCAGAATACTTTACATACAGACCATCAAAATATTTTACATACAGTGTGGATTACTTTGGGGAAAAAAATCTTCCAGCTGCAATTAATTCTTCCTGGAAATACCCTGACAGGCCCACTGATAGGCATCTCTTAGAATATTCCAGATCCCATCAATATTAATCATTGTATAGTTTAAATGTTGGTTTGTTTTAAATTTTTATTACATTTATTTATTTTTTGTGTGGTGTCAATGAGGCCCTTGGACCATGGCATGCACATGGAAGTCAGACAAGTACTTGAAGAATGTAGCTCTCTCTTCCACCGTATAGATCCTGAGGATGGAACTCAGGTTGTCAGACACCTTAACCAGCAGGGAAATCTCCCTTCAGCTGCCGGCATCCTTTGATGCCCACTAGAAAACCTCCTACTTCCTTATTTCTGCAAAACTCTTGTATTTTATTCAGCAGTTTAGAGTTTTTAGGTGTGAGAATGAATCCTGTAGAAGCATATTTTCACTCTGAAATGCATAAACTTCAAGTTCAATAATTTTTTGATAACTTCAATGACAACGTAATAAGCCTCTCTGAATGATAAATATTTTAAGACATTTTATCAGATGAATTGAAATACATTTTGACAAGGAACAATAGCTTCCATTCTTTCCTGAGACTGCCATTTATGTATCAGTCCTATTGAATGTGATATTTGATTTCTGTAGATGTGTTAAGAAAGCACAGGACTAGAGTTTTCAGGTCATTTGCTCTTATGCATCTTTCCAGGGGGCAGATTTCAGCTTGATTGCCTCTAAAGCATGGCTCATTCCCATTTAATTGTCTTAAGAAAAGGACCCTTCTGCCATTAATCCACAAAGCTGAATGTGTCATTTGTAAGGCAAGCCAACTTTGAAGCTGACATTTCTTTTGTATCAATGAGATCTCAGCTGCAGATGAACCACAAATGGCAAATTATGCAAAGTAAAAGTTTAATCATGAGGGAAACTTCAGTTGGCTATTTCTGTTTGATTAATAATCTATAATGAGATAACATCTAATTTAAAGTTATAAAAAAATCATAACCACTGTTGAGAAACTGCTGCTATTGACAGTGGCATCCATTGAGTGGCCCTCCCCTATTCTCTGCTCTAGCCAGCTAGCATAATCAGCTCCCACATGAATTATCTTCTGCAGGATTAATGACTGGAGAATTGAGGATAAAATAAAAGCTTTATTTTAACTATGCTATTTATAGCCAACTCGGGCATTTATCATTTTCAAATTCTTTATAGGTCTGTATGAGGCTCAAATTATTTTTCACTTTTGTCCCAGCTATACATGCAAGAAGCAAAATAATTACAATCTTCAAATCTGGCTGATGCTTTCTGTAAAATTTCTATTTTTTTTTAAATATCTTCATGTTGCAAGTAGGATTAATATCATAATTTACTGAAGTAAATGTTCTGATTTTTCTAAAATTTGGAGTTCAAAATGCCATTCAGTTTTGCTAAGATTGGGGTGAGGATGTATCCTTGCCTAGCATGGAGTTATCCAGCATTAGACACATGGAGTGTGGAGATAGAAGCCTGTAGTACTAGCTCTCTGTAGGTAAAGGCAACGGTATCGGTATCAGAAGTTCAAGGTCATCCTAAGAGTCAAAATGAGTTGCTATTTGGAGGCAGCTGACCTGGGCTATACAACAACTTGTCTCAAGAATAAAAGAAATGTACAAACAAACAAACAAGAATAGAAAGATAATTTCCCAAGATTTGAGTCTTTGGAGTGTAATTGTATGTTATTTCTTTATTTCTTCATCTTTTTTTTTAAGCAAACCACAATCTTTGTTATAGTCAATGTGAGCAACAACAACTCAAATGTAAACAAATGACCAGAACTCTGTTTTTCACATTAAATACTCTCAAATATTGATGTGCTAGTTCAAATTCTAATGTAGACAAGTTCTTCAGTCTATGATCATGTTACCCCAAAGGAAGCTGATGCAATCTCTGGAGCTAAGCATGCTTGAGGCTGGTTAGTACTTGGATGGGACACAAATGCTTTAAATATGTTGCTGTTAATGTTGATTGTACTGTGAATATGGCATTTAGTCGAATGTCTCCCCACTAAATAGGAAATGACAGAGAGAAACAGAGGATCAATTCTTTGCACTAACAAGTGTTAGATGATACTGTAGTCATGAATATTAACTAGTTGTGCAACACTCATATCCTATACATTATCTAGTCTCTGTTTTAAACATAACATTAAACCTTTGGTAATGAGAATAAGAGATGGTGAGGTGTTCACCCCTAATTGGGAAAGCTCTTACTCTTTTCCCAAGGCACAGGGAACATTGAGGAAGAGATATAAGAAAGAACATAACAGGTCAGGATGGTGAGCTATGCAGCTAGATGCCTTTAGGACATAGTATGGCTATTGCACTCATGTACTCATCTGCACAAACCAGCACAGGATTGGGCCCCAAAGTTTTTCATTATTGATTGTGAATCTTCCTTCCTCTGGGTGGTCAATGACCGTTCGCCCATAAGGACAAAGGGAGCAGAAGTGGCAAATGGGGTTTGGAGGACGGAAGGAGAAGACTTCTGGGCGCCAGCTTCAGAGACGCAGCTCATTTTCTTGTTTTAGGAGTAAGGTACACAAAGTTTCTTAAAGGGTTACAAGTATGAAGGACTGATTGGTCATAACTCACTTCCTAATTATCATACAGGGAGGGGAAAGAGCAGGACTCCTGTGCTGAGTCACTTAGCACTAGCTGGGGGCTTTGTGCAGTGTCATCCTCCAAGCTAGGTCAGGCATCTGTGCCTGCCTAGAGATACTCTCCAGGTAAGATTAGGCAAAGAAGATGAAACCTAATTGAGAAAAGTGTTTTTGATTGGTGTGTGTGTGTGTGTGTGTGTGTTTAGAGAGCTATCCTGACATGGTGGACTGTGACCTTAATATCAAGGTCTTCCAAAAATGGATGGGGAATGGACCATGAAACCTTACCCCTGAAGGTGATTAAGAATCATTAATCAGCAATTAATGATTATTGGGGAAGAGTTGTCATTTTTTTTAGCAGTGTTACCGCTAATACATTGTTCTTGCCCCAAATTCCCTCCCACCCATGGTTAGGCTATAAATCTATTAAATAGAGTGAGCCATACAGAAAAAGACACGAAAGAAGGGCTGCAGGAGGGCTGTTGAAAAGGAGGCTTTCAGCAGGAGACGGAGGGGAATGACAGATAGAAGTAGGGAGGAGAAAACATCAAAACGAGGACTAACTCACCCAGAAGGAATGTCCTTTCTGAAATTTTTATCTGAAGATAGTAGAACTAGAGACGGCCTCAGTTAACAAATGCCTATTGTATACATGTCTGAACAAGTATACAATAAATAAAATGCTAAAAATACAATGTGTAAAAAGACTATAAACTTTATCACAACATCCTTGCAAATAAATTTGATCACTCTACATGTATATTAAACAAACCCAAAGTCTATGCAGCTCAATGGATTTCTGTACAGTTGGGATAACCATTTGGAATAGAAACTACATAGCTTCACATTACATTTTACAGTTTCAGTACAGAATACATAAAGTGCATTAAAAATGTTGTTTTTAAATCACCTCTAAGTTCTCTGTTTCCCCTGAAAGTTGACTTCTGTATATAACATCCCTGCCTATGAGCAGAAATGTAGTTGTCAAATAAGACTGTCTGGCAGTGGTTCAAGGGCTGCAAGGAATGGTGGTTTAAAATGGTGGTTTAAAATGGTGGTTTTTCATGGTCAAGTTAATTGCATACTGTATGTGTGTGTGCATGTATATGTATATGTGAATGTATGTGTGTGTGTAGCTACCTGTGGGGGGATGCTCATGTTGACATCAGGTGTCATCCGCAGTCCCTCTCACGTCATTATTTTGAGACATATTTTGGTCTCTCACTGAAACTGAACCTTGCCAATTAGAATCGCTGGCTGGTCATCCTGGGAGGTCTCCTCCCTATCACCCCACCAGTGGTACTACAAGTGTGTGCCAATACACCTTGCTTTTTACCTTGGATTCTTGGGCTTAAGTTCAGGTCCTCGTGCTTGCATAGTGCTCATTTTACCAACTGAACCGTGTCTTCAGTTCTTGTGTGTTTTGAGAGGTTTGAGAGCTCTAAGCTCTTATCAGTAACAAAGTTAAACAGGTAAAACATGCTTTTCCAAGAAATGGGTTCATATTATAAACTTAAAGTCATTTTAGCACCCATTTTATGATGACCTTATATTAAAATTTAAAGCATGTTACCTAATTCAGTTCTATTTTATATTTTCTATTTTTACTTGACCACCAAGGTATAAAAAGCATGTTTTAAAATTTTTGTCAGTATCCTAATTGTTTTCTGAGCCATAAAGTCTTTGCCTTCATGTTTTTCATTTCGCTCCTTTCTTCCATGTAAAATTGCTGATATTGTGATGCTGAGGATGTATGAATGAAACAATCATTTTTGTTTAGAGAAAAACTATATGCAGGAAAAATAAAAACCATCTATCACCAAAGTGGCCACATGTTCTCCTGTGGCCCTCAAGTAGGATAGCTGGGAGAACTTGCTCTGTGGACCTCAAGAGCTTTATGAATGGCTTTAACCAAGTTTCTGGTGTTGTGTACAGCACACTAAAGAATCACTGGCTTGAGGTACATGTCCCTCTTATTTCACTAGAACAATTTAAAAAAAAAGAATAATATTTATTCCAGTAACTTTAAGGTAAATAATTTAAGAAAGTTCAATATTACGAAGATTTTGATATTGGCATTCCATGCTCAGAAAATGAGATATTTATTATTATAATATTTAAGTGTCTTTTTTCATCGGGATGTTAATTGTTCTGATTTTATGCTGCTGCTGTAATTAACCACCTTGACCAAATGCAACTCAGGAGCTGAAGGAGTTTATTTCCTCTTATACTTCCAGGTCACTTCTGAAACTCAAGGGAACTCAAGGCAGGGATGTGAAGGCAGGCTGGTTTACCACACCATGTGGCATTACCTGCAACCAGAGCATACGCATAGCCAAGCAAGTGTAACAGGGGTCACGTAGAGGGCGGGTTGCTGGCTGGCTGCCCCCTGGTTCCCTCCCACCTTGCTTATTGCTTCTGTAACTTTCTTACCTAGCCCAGAACTGCCTGTCCAGGAAATGGCACAGCCCACACTTACATCAGCTAAGAAAATCAAACCAGACACACTCACAGAACAACATGACAAAGACAATACTAGACTGAGAAATGTTTCAGGGGACCCTAGGCTGTGTCAAGTTGACAGTTAATGCTAAGAAGGACACTAATCATTTAATCAAACAGAAACTTAATACTACAAAAACGTACATGTACATTTGTCATCTTGTAGTTCAGAATATTCATTTAGAGAAAAAAAACAGTGTTTTATTCAAAAATGCTGTGGTTGGGTATAACTTGACATTTTACATTTTATGCTGTAAGCTCACAAACTAAGAGTCAACATCAACCAAGCGAGTAGCAGTGACCAGAAAAATTGAGAAAAAAAAAATACCTCTGTTTTCTCAGCTTTCTCTGCTGATCTCAGAGGTTAAAGACACAAGTAAAATAGAAAGCTGACCTTGTGCCTGTGTGACATTTAAGCATTGCAAAGCTCGGTGGGGAGAAGCTGTTCTCCCCTCAGCTTTGATGTCTTTGGGTTTTTAGTCATCACTGCCTTTATTGGCCTAAGTATAGAGAATCATTTACCCTTGCTCTGTGCAGAGCTGGCATTCGGTGGTGCTCATGTAAGTGCATGTGCAAGGGTGTGTATGCACGCACCGAGGCTGGAGGCTGGTGTTAGGTGATACCACTCCACCTTGTACATGGAGGCCTGCCTTGCACTTTAACCCAGAGCTACCAATTCTGCTAATCTAGCTATCCACACTGCATTAAGGAATTCCATCGCTGCCTTCCAAACACTGGGAACATAAACAGGCCACTTGATATTGATGTGAGGGTTAGGGACCCTCACAGTTGTGTTTTAAGTGCTTTCTTCACTGAGTCCTCCCTCTGCCTCTTATTTTTAACGCATCATTTTGTATGCTCTGCATCTTAATTTTTAACATTTTTAGAAGAGATCTTTCTTTATGAAAATGTGAGTCTCAGAACAAATTTGATCCACTTTTGAGATACAGATAAATGGGAATTATATTCATCTTCAAGGTCACGTTTTTACAAGATGAATTTTTAGATGTGGAAGCACATATTAAGTAAAAGCCTCTGTAGACTGCATCCTTGGTGAAGAGTTGTTTATTAAAAAAAAAACAACAACAACAACAAACAAACCTTCAGGAAGGTAAAACCCAAGATGTTTGCATCTTCAGTAAGACAGGAACCCCACTATAACAGAACGAGGACATGCATTCTAAACACTTGCTTTATAAAAGGATAGCATAAATGCATCTTAGGTGAATGGAGAAAACATCAAAACAAGGACTAACTCACCCAGAAGGAATGTCCTTTCTGCAATTTTTATCTGAAGATAGTAGAACTAGAGACGGCCTCATCTTTCAAGTTGTACCAAGTCCCTCTCAAGTAAATTTGAGTAATATAACTTGATGGATGGTTGTAAACTGAGAAATTTAGTGATTAATTTTGTTGTTGCTCTAACAAAATACCTGACAGAGGCAACTAAAGAAAGGAAGATTTGCTCTGGTTCACAGTCCTAAAGATCATTTCATAATAATGGGAAAGTCTTGGTGGCAAGAATTTGAGTCAACCAGAAACATTGCATCCAGAGTCAGGAGGGAGGGAGAAAGATGAATGTTGGTGCTTAGCTCATCTTCCACTCTTTATTCAGTCCAGGACCCCATTCCATGTAATGATGTCAGCCATATGCATAGCGAGTCTTCCCAAGTTAGTTACCTCATCTAGAAACTCCTTCATAGACTTACCTAGCAGTGTGTCTTCTATATGATTCTAGATCCTGTCAAGATTATAATCAGTATTAACCACAACAGATTATGGGCCCTGGTTGTTAGGGTTCCCTTTCTGGAAGGGTGATACTAGACTCTGTTCTCAGTATTTCTTTTTATCTAGTTTTCCCTACTTAGTCCTCAAAAACCTTCCTAAAAAAAAAAAAAAAAAAAAAAAAAAAAAACAGGGATGCTATACATTTTGATGAAACCATCCCTTTCTGAGTTTAGGTCAAGCTGTCTTAGCTCATATTGAAGCCTCAGTCATTAAAATGTTTGTTGTGTAAGCATGAGTATCTGAGATTCATTCTTTGGATCCATGTCTTTTGTTTTGTTTTGTTTTGTTTTGTTTTGTTTTGTTTTGTTTTGTTTTAAGAGATGGTTTTGGTGGCATGGTCTTATAATTCCAATTCTGAGGAGATAAGGTCAGGAGGATCTCTGGGCCTCATTGGCCAGCTACATAGATATCAGTGAGTCCCAGGACTGTGAGAAATGTGGATAATGCCTGAGTTTGTACCTTGGCCTTCACATGCTTGTGGATATGCATGTTTATGTATAGCAGAACATATATACACATATACACAAGAACACACACACATAGTGACTGACTGCATTTCTCACACTTTGATCTCTTATAGAACTCTAAAGTAACTCTGTCTCCCTATTGCACTGCCAACTCCCAATGGCAGCAGAGCTTTCCTATAATGAGTTTCTTGACTATAGCAGTTCCGCACTTTGGTGTAACTGCCATTATGATTGATAACCATCATCTCCTTCCTTTGAGGACTTGCTTGTAAGATTTACCCTGACTCATTCCACTTCAGTATCACAACCTAAATCTAGGTCTTGCTAATTTTACCATCCAACATCAGCAACAATCTCTAAACTATTATCTCTCCCTCTGCTAATCTAGTATCAACATGATGGGCTATTTTTATACTATTTCCTGTCGCTTTTGTTTACACATTTATTTAATGTGTGTGTCTATGTATGTGCCCCAGAGGACAACAGAGTTGGTTTTCTCCTTACACAGTGTGGGTCCCAGGGAGCAAACTTAGGTCACAATTCTTTCCAGCAAGTGCTGAGCCATGTTGCCAGACCTTCTTTGATATTCTGCACACACTAAGTAGCTATTTCTTTCTTACTGTATTTATTATAAAAGCTTCAGTATGAAGTAGCTTCACTTTCTAGGGGATCCACAAGAAGACAAGTTACATCAGTTACATATGTGTAGTGGACCTATGCTCAGTCCATGCAAGCTCTTTGGCTGGTGAGTGCGTCTCTGTGAGCCCCCATGGGCCTAGGTTATTTGACAAAGTTGGTCATTGTATGGCGTTCTTGTCCACTCCAGGTCCTTTTGTCCTTCCCCCCACAAAGCTTTTATCACTTAAAAATTTTAAAATACAGTTTGATTCTTGAAATAAAAGTGTTTTCCATTCCAAGAGGGAACAAGCAGTGGTAGACATTCCGTTACATGTTTTTCTCAAATCTTCATTGGTTTATCTTTTAAATTTGCAGAGCAAATGTTTTATTTCAAAATGTATATATATATATATATATATATATATATATATATATATACACACATATTTTTTTTCTGGAATTTGTAGTGTGTGTTTATAATTTCAGCACTCCAGAGCCTGAGGCAAGAGGATCACAAGTTCTATACCACTCTGAGAAACATAGTAAGATATGTTTTCAAAAGTTAAAAATTAAATTTAGTAACATCTCAAAAACCCTTTATTTAAATGAAACTATTAAACTGTAGACAAACAGGATAAAGAAAATGAAACTGCAGTACAGTCATCACAACAGGTTGTGGTAGAAACGTTCTCTGCTCTTATCTGCTTCATCTTGTGGAGCCTGTCATGGATTATTGATTCACTTTTAATTGTTCTTGCTTTACTTTTTAGAGTTTAATCATTGAAAATAGCGGTAGGTCACAGCTATTTATCCACACTAGGCAAAGGTACTCTCAAACTCTCCAAAGCGCTAAGTTCAGATGAGTGTGGGTCCTGGAAGGTGGCTGTGTGTGTGTGTGTGTGTGTGTGTGTGTGTGTGTGTTGTGTGTGTGTGGAGGAGGGTGAGCTACCATGCTGATTAGACCAGTTCTTGCTTGAAGGGAATCACAGCACGTGTCAGCTTTCAGAGCTTAAGGTTTGGATTATTTTGCACTGCTTGTTTTGGCTATTCTCAAGGAGAATCTTCTTACCTACTTAGGGACAAAGACAAGCCCTCCTACAGCAAGTAAAATGAAACTCCATTCTTATTTTCTAAACCCTAACAATCCTTGTCTTTGCCACTTGTTGATACAAGTAGTGCTGAAAATGTCTAGCAAAGGGAAGGAGAGGATGAGAGCTTTTGTGCTTCATCCTCTGCATGATTAGAGCCATTTAAGTGCCCTTGACCATCTCAGGTGGGGAATGATCTCACATGGTTTGCCATTCCAGGTGTGAGCTACTAGGAGAAGAGGGTTCTAAGAAGAAACCAAACAATTGAGATCTGACACTGGGAAGAGCGTCTGTCAGTGCTTGTTCTGCAAGCCTGAGGGCTGGAGTTTGACGGCCAGAACCCATGTTTTAAAGAAAAGTACCAGATACCATCCTAACATTTCCAGTTAAAGAGTCAGAGGATAATATAGCTGCCTTTTAGATACAAAGAAGAGTATCAGGAAGAGAAAGTTACTGCTAGTAAAATGAAAAAATCCATCAAGTGTAAGATATAATTAATGGCTCAAGGTGAATGAAATTTATAAAAACTACTGAAAGTGAAATGATTGGGAATGGAGAGATGACTGAGCACTTGATCTTGCAGGCGACTCAGTTCAGGTCCTAGCACTCACGATAGGCAGCTCCCAAACTACATAACTCCAGCTCCACAGATCTAGCCTTCTCTTTTCGCCTCAATGGAGAATTGGACCCACAAGCACATACTTACACGTGCCCACCCTAAATAAAAGTATAATGTAAAATAAATGAATAACAATGAACTTAGGGATGCTAATTTACGGTTTAAAAAAACTGTACGGGTTGCTGAGAATCTGAGAAGAAAAAGGGATGTTTGACAGGACTTTGTGTGCTGAGTCTTCCTCTCCATGAGTCAAAACTCAATACAGAAAATGCGAAATTTTAAACACCAAATGGCACTTACTACGTATTAGTTGCTTCAGAACCATTTAGAATTTTACTACCTTAACATAAATTTAAAGATTGACTATCATATATGAGCTCTGTGTTAAGAATAACCAAATGGTTTTAATGTGTGAAATGGGTTTCACATACGATTAGAGTTACTGAGAAAGCAGTAGTTTTGAGTAGGTTTGAGTGATACCCAAGAAATGACTTTGAAAATAAATCATCCTTATAGATGACAAGACACTAATTCTAGGCAAAAAGCCTATGTTTCCCTTTATGCATAAGTATACAGATTAAGTAGTTAAAGAAAGTTTAAAAGAGAGAAATGCATCTTTTGTTTATTTTCTGATATGCTTACAGTTTTCTAAGATTCACCATGCATAAGGAAAGACATTGATAAGGATACTTGGAGTAGAGAACTATGAGAATATTTTGAATGCTATCTACCATATGTTTTGAGTATGTATGTATGTAGGCATATATGTATATGTTTGTATATTCAATATAAAATCAACCCTAACACAAAACTGAACCACCAGAAAAGCTTCAAGGTCAGTTATCTCACTCATTTAAAAATAGTACACTTCATAATCATCTATTTGAAAGGAGCTGCATATCCAGTATGTTGTCCTGAAATGTAGGTTTGTATTGATTTGCTTCATTGTTTTGCTTTGGTATTATTGACAGAGCTCTTGATTTACTCAGGAGTGGGATAAGTACCTTTTATGTATCTGCTGTTCACATTCAGAGTGCTAGCATGATTCACAGTGTGCAAAAGAGAGACTACTTACAATATGCTGTTTTGTATTGACATCTTTAAGAGAACTGCAAATTCCAAGTGATCAGAAAAGAAAAATTGAAACCAAGAGAAGGGGGAGGAGAGAAAATAACAATATTCAAGAGGAATGCTTTTTAGAAATAATCGTCCTCTACAGTAAAATATTGATATTCCTAAACACTGCAGGAAATTAATTCACACAATTGATAATAGCTGAAACCTGGGATATCAAGACTTAGGTCTTCCCCTGCATATTTATATCATAACAGATTGATGTAGTTAGCGTTCTCAAAGAAGAAAGGAAAGAGAATTTTATCAAAAGCTGGGCTGTGTATCTAATATTCTCGAATTGTATTGCATGGAACACTCTCATGCAGGAAATGAAAAGAGGGAAAAACACCCAGGATCCTAACTTTTCAGCGGGGTAGTGAGACGTGCAATGATAGAAAATAGGTCACTTTCAAACTAGCATTCTGCACTTTAGGAAGGGTGCATGTTTTTCTCCTGAATAAATTATTTGGACCCACGTTTCAAAAACCCCATCTTCATCTAGGCAATAAACATTTTTTTAAAAGTAAATTAAAGTCTTCGAGGGAGCCAAATACTGTCCACCAGTGGGATAGCGGTTATATCTTTGTCAACATGACCTGCAAAGTCAAATTCTGAGATGCTTTGCCGTGCACACAACATTAAAATAAACATTGTGTGATTAAAAGAGATTCGTTAGTAATTTCACACATCTGAAATGTATTTGATCATATCCTCCAGATCTCTGATTCCTTCCAGATCCTTCACATCCTCCTTCTCACCTCCAGTCGTCGTCATCATCATCATGGTCACTGTCATCCTCTCATTCTTTTTCTTTCTCCTCTTCTCCTATAATCCACAGGGCTTTAGTGCTGCGCGTGTGTGCCAGCGCCGCCCTCTGGGGAAGGGCCACTTGAGTGTGGGTCACAGCACTGAAGGAAACGGACTCTCCTTCCTCCAGGGGCCACCCCCTGCCAGTTGTTCCTCACTTAAAGATCAAGCATCATGAGCCTCTTTCCTCTCTTGGATGGAGGGTTCACTGGCTTGGTCTTGTGTAGGTCACCACACCTGACCCACAGTCTTCTAGTGATCGTATTTAGTGTGTATCCTAGATCTTGAATATAACTTTGACCTCTGGTTTACTTCCCCAGGTGAAACTCCTGTATAAAACTAAGCTTTTTTAGCACATACATACGTACGTACACACACACACACACACACACACACACACACGCACACACGCATACACACACATGCACACACACACACACACACACACACACTCCAAATGTCTTCTAGCTGCTTTCCATGTGTTGTGACTCACAGAGGACAGATCATTGTAAGACTGCAGAGAGCTAAAGTTAAAATTAAAACATGTTACTGAAATTGATTATTGTTATTATTAATCTGGTAAAACATATTCCGAGATTGACGTGACCTATAAATGTTCATTTGAAAACCACTAGGTCAATCATGTGCTGTCAGTTACTGGACTTCTTCATGGCTGAGTATGGACAAGCTGTTGGTTGGCTTTCCATGTTGTATAATCTTCATGGTTATTTAAAAGTGAGCTTCCAATGTAGCTACATCTTCCAATAGTCTTTACTCCCCATTCCTATCTCATGACCCAGGACTTCCTCTTCAGTTATTTCCTAAAAGTTTGAGAAAAACTGCTGAGCCTTTCTGAGCATATTCTACATTTATAGTCAATCCTCTCAATATGCGTTTTCAAGAAAACAAACCCAGATATTTTGGTTCTGTTGCACATGGGTCTTCCCTGAGACTGATAGTCCAACCAAGTAGCATGCATGGAGATAACCCAGAACCCCTGCACAGATGTAGCCAATGACAGTCTAGTCTCCTAGTAGGCTCCATAGTAATGGGAACAGGGACTGTCTCTGACATGAACTGATTGGCCTGCTTTTTGATCACCTCCCCCTGAAGTGGAAGCAGCCTTACCAGGCCACAGAGGAAGACAATGCAGCCACTCATGATGAGACCTAACAAACTAGGATCAGAAGGAAGGAAAAGAAGACCTCCCCTACCAGTGGACTTGGGAAGGGGCATGCTGTGTGGAGAAGAAGAAGAAAAGGAGAGATTGGGAGGGTTAGGAAGGTGGGAACTACAGGGGGAATACAAGGAAAATAAAGTGTAAAGTGTAAATAAATAAATAAATAAATAAAGTGTAAAGTGTAATTTTTTAATAAAAAAATTAAAATAAAATAAAAAATTAAAAAAGAAAACAAACCCAAACTTGAATTTGTATATAAGTAGAATGCTTTGCAAATTGACCATAAGATACACTCTCTTAGTTTTCCTGTTGTTGTGGTAAAATAATCTACAAAATCAACTTAGCCAAGGAAGAGTTTATTTGGGCATCAGTTGCAGGCACAATTCATCTTAATATAGGATCCTGGCAGCAGGATCTTGAGGCAGCTGGTATAGTCAAACACACAGTCGGGAACTAGAATGATAAATACTTGTATTCATTCATCTCATTTTCTCTGACTTAAATAATCCAGGATATCAGCCCAGGGAATCATGTCATTCTCAGTGGATGGATCTTTTCACTTCAGTTAAGCTAATTAAGATAACACCTTACTGGCATTCCCAGAGGTCTTCTCAGTGATTCTTGACCTCAAGTTGACAATTGGTCAACCATCACCAACCCCTAGTGCCAATGTGTGACAGGAATGAAAGGCAAATAAAAGTATAACAATGAGCATGTTAATGCCATGGGTAGTCAGAATTTGTGTTTTCTGGTAAGTCCTAAGGAACAAATGGAAGAAAGCCCACATGTTAGTGTGGGCACCATGGCTGTGCACTGAAGTGAAGATGGACTCAGTGCATAGTTAAAACCGTTCTCTTTGGCATTAGCTGTCAAGCAACTATGTGGACTCCCAAAGATGAGATTCAGCGGAGGACTCTGATGAAGCCACACAGGGGTTTTCTTGTGGAATGAAGTGCATATGTGGTGGGATCCAGGGATCAGACGTAGAGTCAAAGTAGCAATCATAACCTCGTTAAAAACCTCCTTTAGAGAACTGTGGCTTGGGAGTTGACAGTACTTTCTGCTCCTGCACAGAACCTGGTCAGTTTCCACCACACATATCTACCAGCTCACAACTGCCTATAACTCCAGCTCCAGGCAATTCAACACTTTCTTCTGGCCTTATCTATACCTGCACACACAAACTGGGCATATATACACTCATACACTCTCAGGCAAGCGCACGCGCGCGCGCGCGCGCGCACACACACACACACACACACACACACACACACACACAAATAAAAACTAAGGGCTGGAGAGATGACTCAGAAGTTAAGAGTGATTCCTGCTCTTGCAGATGAGCCTTGTTCACTTTCAAATACCGAAACAGAGTGACTCACAATGACCTACAAGTATAGTTCCAGGGTATCTGAAACCATCTTCTGCCTTCCTAGGTTATAGGCCTGGACATACAGACAAACACATATACACATATTTATAATAAAATTGAAATTTTAAAAATAAGATGTTCATTCCTCATTCAGAAAGGCAAAGGGTATGGACATTGGAAAAGGGAGAAAACAGGGAACAGGACAGGAGCCTACCACAGAGGACCTCTGAAAGACTAAACCCTGAAGGGTATCAAAGCAGATGCTGAGGCTCATAACCAAACTTCTGGCGCAGGGAATCTCATGAAAGAAGGGGAAGATAGAAAGACCTGGAGGGGACAGGAGCTTCACAAGGAGAGCAACAGAACCAAAAAAAATTGGACCAGGGGTCTTTTCTGAGACTGATTCTCCAGCCAAGGACCATGCATAGAGATAACTTAGAACCCCTGCACAGATGTAGCCCATGGCAGCTCAGTGTCCAAGTGGGTACCATAGTAAGGGGAACAGGGACTGTCTGTGATATTAGCTAAATGGCTGGTTCTTTGATCACCTTTCCGTGAGGGGGGAACAGCCTTACCAGGACACAAAGGAAGACAATGCAGCCAGTCCTGATGAAACCTGATAGACTAGGGTTAGATGGAAGGGGAGGATGACCTCCCCTATCAATAGACTGGGGGAGGGATATGGGAGGAGAATAAGGAGGGAGGATTGGAGTGGGAGGGGACGAGAGAGGGGTCTACAGCTGGGATACAAAGTGAATAAACTGTAATTAATAAATTAAAAAATCATAAAAGGCAACTTTATAATTACTACCTACTTTATATATGCTGTCAGAATTTACAACTATTCTAAAAGGTGGACAGCACTTAGGGGGAACAATTATTCCCAGAGGAGCTGTGTATACACACTGAAGAGGAGGCCATCAAGCATGCAATCTTCACTTATTTTGGCTGCTAAAAACACCTGATATTTTAATCTGAGCCCTGACAGCAGCATGAGCAATTGTGAAATCGTTGGCTAAAGGCAGAGAAGTCTTACTTGGCAAGTGTAGGCGACACATGTAAAGGTTATCACAACCAGAGGGTAAGTCTCCTGAATCCTCATAGGGACTAAACTCATCTCTTTGTCAGAGATATTTTTTTATGTGAAGGTAGTAAATCTTAGATATATAAAGACAAAAAAACAATATTTACATAATTAAAGGGCATGAAATTATTCACTAGACTAGTCACATAGCTGTCTGAAATGCTTACTACACTTTCTTACGTATATCATGGCACAAGTAAACTGAGTCATTTTAATATTACTATAGATAAGCATTCAGGATCAAACTGCAAACACACACACAGAGAGAGACATACAGACATGTGCACAGAGACACAACACATTCTTCAGTTAGTGGTTATTTAAAAATTGTAATTCAGGCTTCTCTTAACATGGCTAGCAACCAAATGATTGTCACTGAGCTA
Source organism: Psammomys obesus (assembly GCF_907164565.1). NCBI lineage: Eukaryota > Metazoa > Chordata > Mammalia > Rodentia > Muridae > Psammomys > Psammomys obesus. The sequence continues at coordinate 62,380,039 of NW_026585504.1, read as the reverse complement.
TTATATTTATTTAACAAGTTTTTTGGCACAATAATTTAGCAGTATTAATATATCATGTCCCTCTGAGCTAATCTGGCTTCCTCCCACTGTAAATTTCTGAGATACTTGTATTTTATGGCTTTCTCTGCTCCAGGTGCTCCTCAAGGCATCTCCTAGACCTCTCTCTCCTTGTGGCTGAATCACTACCTTCCCCTGTTTCTCTCTCTCTCTCCACCTCTCCCAGCTGGCAGAAAGTCTAGCCCTGTTCTAAGTGACTTTATTGATATATCAGGGAACATTTGGGAAGCAATGTTTACACTACATTGAGACAGGAGATTCTTAGAACACAAATTGCAAATCAGATATGGGGCACAGAAATCAGCATTTGAATCTATACCCAGTTCACAATAACATTATGCCTACCACAAACACATTACACACACAAACACACATATAAATACAAATGCACATACATACACATACAAAGACATACAGTTTTCAAATTACCTTGCAGTTGATAGATGTAAGTTTAGGATAAAGCTAGCTTTTATTGTCACAGACAAAATACTGTGCATCTGAGGAGCTTCTCTTTGCCATCAAATACATTTGGAGCACTTGGAGCCTGCAGGTGAATGAGGAGGTAGCAACTATACGCACGGATTGTTACATTTTTAGATTCCGACTGAGATGGTTGGTAAGGTACTGAGTGTGATGGAATATTCTCTCTTTCTTTCTTTCTTTCTTTCTTTCTTTCTTTCTTTCTTTCTTTCTTTCTTTCTTTCTTTCTTTCTTATTTTTACTTAGAATTTAATTTATTCCTTGGTAATTTCTTTTTTTATATTTTATTTTTTATTAATTACAGTTTATTCACTTTGTATCCCCCCCATAAGCCCCTTCCTCCTCCCCTCCCAGCCCCACCCTCCCTCCCCCTTCTTCTGTCTTGCCCCTCCCAAGTCCACTGATAGAGGAGGTCTTCCTCTCCTTCCTTCTGATCTTAGTCTATCAGATCCCATCAGGAATGGCTGCATTGTCTTAACTGAGAGTAGTGTATGTGGATCATAAGCACCCTACTTTCTGCTCCCCCCTTTCTGTGTGCCCCTTTATATCTTCTTCACAGTTACATATAATAATTGTTTGTATCCCACTGAGTACAATTACTTCTGCTTATAGGCACAGGGCTGCAGGACACCGACCACTGGAGCATGGGCGGCCTGCAGTAGGCTGAGTGGCTGACGAAAACACACTCTCACGTGTGAGTGTTTCAAAACCGCACAACCTCATCGTTCCTGTTTTCTGCTCTGCCAAGTCTTTTCTTTCTCTCATTCACACGTTCCATGAGGCATCAGTGATGCTAAAATGGCTAATCATCTATGATGTCTGTAAATGATACAGGATGATCAAGATAGTGCAAAATCCAAGACATTTTTGGAGAAAATCAGAAATAAGTGAAAATTGAAGATAGATTGATTAGAGACTATCAGAAAATAAAGGTAGAATTAACTAACTGAAGTTTTAAATTGAAGAAAAAGTTTGAGGTATTTTCTTTCACTTTACAATAAATCCAGTTAAATAAATTTGGGAAGCACCAAATTTGTGAAACCTATCAAGAAAAACAATACAAAACAAAAACAAAAGTAAACAAATTGTAGGATAGCTACAAAGCAGATCATATTTTAATTATACTTGCAATTTTCCCACAAATAACTGCATTGATGCAGCCCCTTTTACACACACAATAAAATTTCATTTCACACCAGCTTACTCCTGCAATATTTTTGACTCACCTGCCTGAGAAGGATGGTATTTCTTAGAACAACAGGTTTTAGAATAGCAGAGAGTAATGACTGTTGTAGTTGCCTCAGTGGGTGATGCAGAGACCTGGCTCAGAGGATTGCAACGTTGTCGAACATTGGTAAGAAATCCTATTTAAAATGCTGAGTGTGTTATATGAAATATGACGACTATTCCCACGTGGTTCAAGAAAACAAGCATGTAAGTGTAACAGGAAGAAACAGTCTCATTGCTTATTTTCTATGTATGTCTTCAATGTTTTCATTTCCCCATAAGAGTTCTACAACATGTGAATTCTTCCTCGATGTAGATTACAAATAGTGTTATTTTATTTTTATGGCTTAAAATTCATAACAAACATCTTTGGAAATACATGTTTCATCATTACAATTTTATTCTTTAATAATCTATTTTATTACATGACATGGCCATTTTTCTAGTGAATTTTGACAGAAAACGTTCATGTGTTTTTCCTTAAATATATGTATTCCTTTTGCCATTTGATTAAAAGTGACAAAGCTTTTGAAATACTCTGAAAAAAAATGCTGAGTGTGATGGCACATGATTGTTACCCCAGCTCGTGGGAGGTGGGCAGGAAGATCCCTGGGGCTCCCTGGTCAGCCACCTTAGCTGAATGAACTCAGGGCAGTGAGTGTCAGGCAAACAGATGGAACTAGAAAGGGCACACATCATATATACTCACTTATAAGTGGAGTTTAGCCATATAACACAGGAAAAACATACTATAATTCACAGACCCAAAGAATATAAGTAACAAGGAGGCCCCAGAGAGAGATTCTTAAACCTCACCCTGAATAGGAAATAAAATAGACAGCAGAAGTTGTTGAAGAGAGGGAACAAGGTAGGAGTGTGAGCACAGAGAGAAATGAGGGTAGAGATCAGACGCAGGGAGAGCAGGGGCGGAAGGATAGAGGGCCAGCAGAGAGAAACCATGGGCGACAAGGTGGCGACCTAAGACAGTGTGGCCTTTTGGGAGGATATGGGAGTGACTCTAGCTGAAATTCCTAATATCAGGCTTCATGGATACTGAAGAGGACCCTATCTCAAAATGCAAGGTGGATGGCACCTGAGGAAAAAATTATGGGTTTACTTCTGGCCTCCAAACTCAAGAAGAAGGATGCTCACAGAGCAGAAACAGTGGGGTAATGTGTCAAAATGTGAAGAATCCGTGAAAATAGTCCATTTATATGAAGGAGAAATCAAGAGACTACTGTATTTAATTGAGAAACATTTTTATTATTATTATTATTTTTTTTAGTTCACACCAAGGCAGTTATTGGTAGAGATTAAGAAACTCTGGCAATTCTAATATTTTGTAAAAATGAAGGCTCAATTAATTAATATGGAGGTAGGTGTTTCACTTGGGAATCCTTTTCCTTTTTACCTTCCAGAGGAGATTTAAATAGAGGTTATATTAGAGAATTGCCTTTGACAGTTCATTTAGAAAGAAGTAGTGTTCTAAGTATTAATTAAATGAAGGTGATACTTATATCAAATGAGGATGAGTCATTAGACCAATCATTTAAAAAATAGATACTTTATTCTCTAGTCCAGGACTTATGAAATTATTAGCAATTTTAAGGTTTTCAGCCTTCCTTAAAAATCACAGCATTGTACTTAGAGAGTGGGGCATGCCTGCTTTCTGAGCTGGAGTTCAGGAGGAGAGGCAAGAGAATCTGGAGTTCCAGGTCATCTCTTCATCTATAGAGTTCAAGGTCAACCTGGGTTACATGTTATTCTCTATTTAAAAAAAATGCACACAATAAAACAAAGGGAAAGAAAAAGAAGTCTAATTTAAATTAATAAGTTGCTAAGCTTTTATGCACTGTGTTAAATAACTCTGGAACCCCAAAATTGAAAAACAAGATTTATTATATTTTGGCTCTGTTAAGATGCTCCTACCCTGGACCTCGGGTGTATGTATCAACGGTGCAGACAACTGCAATAATGAAAATACTATTGTGTAAGTAAAATGAGTGCATGTCTAGAAATTGCATGATGGGGACCTTTGACACAGTGTCACTTGTTCATCCCCACAGGTCTGTAGGATGGCTAGTGTTATCAGTCTCAGGGTTTTCATCTTCCTGCTGAAGGAACTGACTCAGGGAGAATTAAGTATCACAGCCACGTCTTGAATCCTCCAGGGTCACTACTGTAGCCTGAGCAAGCACAGAGAGTCCTGGGTCCTTGCCAGTGTATTTCAATCTCAGAACAAAAAATTCCTTAAAACACTTTCCAGTGTGAGCTCAATAGTAATTCCTCAACAATAAATCTGTCACAGCCTGCAAGAGTAGTGCAGGTAAGTTTTCGAGTCCTTTTAATGCCAACTTTTTGAGAGAGCTTAATGAAGTTGGTCATTCCTTCTCTCTGGGCCCCATTATTTCCCTGTCTTCTAGAACAACTGGACTCCTTCAGCTGGCCTCCTGCCAGATGATGGTCATTCCTCTGCTTCATTTGCAGACTTTTTTTTCCTTAGTAAAGAAATCCTGGTTCTTCTTATTTTTTAAATCTTTAAAACCATATTTTATTGCATGTAACAATACAACTTACACATTAAATAATGCTATAATAAAATTATTTGTTATAGTGTTAACAGAAGAAAATCAGGCAATTTTTCAGGTTATAAAACCCTTCCCAAATGTTTCTGATTTTTTTTTAATTTTTGAGATTATAATATAAATGTGAGACTTTCCTTTGACATTCCTCCCCACAAACCCTCCCGTATACCTGTTCTGCTCTCCCTCAAATTCATGCTATTTCCATTCACTAATTGTTATTGAGTTCACTTATGTAAACACACATAAGTTCTCAAATATAACCTGCTAAATCTGTCTGATGTTACTTGTACGTATGTTTTCAGCATTGACCATTTGGCAATGAATGGGCAATTGGGGTGCTCTTTCCTGCAGAAGGCCATGTCTCCAGCTCCCCTCTTTCCTCGGGGGCTTATAGTTCTTTGTAAGGTAAAAGCCTCGTGGGCTTTTACTCGTGGTCGTGTCCGTTCAGTTCTCATTGGGAAGTCATATTGGTAAGACTTTATGTTTTCAGCTTCTGGTATTACTAGGAGACACAATCTCACAGCAAATGCCTGGATTCTCTATCGTAAAATCTTTCCACCTCATCTCTAAAGCTCTATAAGCCTTAGTCAGGTACAGGAGTGTTTTTGTGAGTGTATCCATTGAGGTAAATTGATCTTGGGCATTCTGACTTGTGTAAGATGCAATCTCAAAGTAGTTTTGATTTGCATTTCCCTGATAACAAAAGATATTGAACATTTTAAAAGTGTTTCACACATTGTTTTTCATCTTTTGAAAACTGCTTCATTAGTTCTGTGTCCCATTTTAATTGGATCAATTATTTTCCTGATATCAATTAAATATTTATATATTTTAAGTATTAACCCTCTATTAGATATATAACTTATAAAGGGATTTCCTGTTCTGTATGCTGCTACTGTGTCCATACAGAAGCTTTTCTGTTTCATGAGGTCCCATTTATTGTTTTCATTAGTGCCCACGTTATCTGTGTTCTGTTCAGGAAGTCTTTTTCCTTTAACAATATATTAAAGCCTATTCTGCACTCTCTCTTCTCTAAGATTCAAGGTATCTGGTTTTAAATATATCAAAGGTCTTTGATATATTTGGGTTGAGATTTGTGAAGGACTATAGATACTGATCTATTTACATTCTTCTATATGCAATCATTCATTGATCAACACCATTTATTGAAGATGATATCTTTTTTTAAAGTGTGTGTTTCTGGCTTTATAAAAATCAGGCAGGTCTCCATAAGT
>NW_026585504.1:62323330-62374445 GCF_907164565.1 Psammomys obesus | reverse complement strand
AAGTGTGTGTTTCTGGCTTTATAAAAATCAGGCAGGTCTCCATAAGTGTGTGGATTTATTTCTGCTCTTCAGTTTGATTCCACTGATCAGCATGTCTGTTTTTATGCCAGTACCATGCTGTTTTCCTGTCTACAGCTCCATAATACAGCTTGAAAGCAGGGAGGGTGATATCACCACCAGTTCTTTTATTATTCAAGGTTATTTTAACTATTCTGGTTGTATGTGTGTGTTTCTCTGTGAGTGTATGCATGCATGTGTATTTCAGTATGAAGCTGCAGATAGTCCATTCAAGAACTGTGAAAATTTGGGTTAGAATTCGGTGAGGAATGCATTGAATTTATGGATTGTTTGTTTTCGTCTTCTGTCTGTTTGTTGTTTTTTTTTTTTTTTTTCATTTTTGTTTGGTGTTTGTTTTGTTATTTTATTTAAAATTTTATTTTATTTAATTTTTTGAGGCAGAGTTTCTCTTTATAACAGTCCTGGCTACCCAGGAACTTGCTTTGTAGAATAGGCTCCCGTGAATTCATAGAGATCCACCTGCCTCTGCCTCCTGAGTGTTAGGATTAAAGATGTATGTGGCCACTGCCTCAAATTTGTATCTTGCTTATTTTAGTAGGATGTCCAGTTTTACCATATTATTTCTACTAATACATACTTTCAGGAGTTCTTTCTTCTCTTGATATCTTCTTCAATTTCTTTCTTCAGTGTCTTAAAGCTTTTATTACGCAAGTGTTCCACTTGCTTGGTTACAGTTACCCCCAAAATTTTACTGTTTTTTGAGACTGTATGAAAGTTATTGTTTCTATGATTTATTTCTCAGACAATCTTTTGTATATATGAAGATATTTTGTGTTAATATTGTATTCTGCTACTTTGCCTAAATTGTTTTTCAGCTGTATAAGTTTTGGATGAATTTTCTTGAGTCTTTTAAATATGAAGTCATATCATCTGAAAATAAAGATGTTGACTTCTTTTTTTTTCTATTTGCGTCCTCTTGATTCAGTTGTCTTATTGCTCTGGCTAAGACTTTAAGTCCTATATTGAACATGTATAGAGAAAGTAGACGCTGTCTTTTTCCTTGTAAATGTAACTTTTATTTTCCCATTGTAACTGTTGTGACTGAGGCTTACTGCCTGTCTGCTAACCTAGTTCTAATCCTGGAAGTTTCGAGCCTCCATGCAATCTAATCTAGGTATAGAATGTTTTTAGCCTCTGTGACTTACTGCTGCATGAGCTCACTTTGCTCTGAATTCTTGGGGCTGGTTCAGATCAGCTGTTTTGGCTCACCTGATTATTTTTCCTCAACCTGACTATTTCAGACTGGCTTCTTTCTGCTTCTGAATGAATTGTTCTGCTTGGCCTCAAGCTAAGTCTAGCAATCTGTTCTAATCTTCTGTGTCCTTATTCTCTAGCTCTTTTTGTTTTTACCTATGTCTAGCTTATACTCATTTCAACTTGTCTCTGTAAAACTCTCCCAAAACTGCCTCGCTTTCCTATCTACTCTTTACATATTGCTATCTCTTAAGTTGCCTCTCTTTCCAATCTGCCTTTTGAGAGTTAGGCATATCCTATTCTTTCAAGTCTTTCTCTGATTCATCACTTTGTCTGTCTCTCAATAGACACAACTTTCAAACATGGGTGCTTCCTTCGACCAACTAATTTTACCTTAATTGTTTGGGATTAAAGGTGAGTACTAAGGGTCTGTCTATATTCCATCTAAATCATACAGACCTAGAAGATTTTTTGATGTGATTAGAGCAGCCATGTTGCTGGATTAAAATTCCTATACAATTCTTTGTTTTAATACAAATGTCTTCAGTTTCTTTTCATTTAGGTTGATGTTGGCAGTGTGCTTTCTATAAATCACCTTAATTATGTTGAGATATGTTCCTTGTATCCCTGATTTCTTCGGCACTTTTATTAGGAATGGATGTTGAATTTTTGTCCAAGGCTTTTTCTTCCTTTAAAGAGATGATCCCTTGGTTTTTGTCTTTCTATCTGCTTATATGGTGAGTAATGTTTATCCGTTTTTATTTGTTGAAACATACCCAAATCTTTGGATGATTCCAACTTAATCATGGTGAATAATCTGTTTGACTGATGTTCTCAGATTAGGTTTGCAAAAATTTTCTTGAGAATTTTTGTATTTTTGTTTATAAGGAATATTGGTGTGTAAGTTTTTGTTAAAATAAAAAAATATTGTTTGAATCTTTATGTAGTTTAGGTATATCAAACATAATTTGGTAATTATGACCAAATAAAGAGAATTAGGAATTGTTCCTGCAGTTTTTATTTTGTAGAATAATTTGAGGAATATTTATATTAATTCTTTGATTGTGTAGTTGAATTCTGTGTTGATTTCATCTTGCTCTGTATTTTTCTTTGGTTGGAAACATTTAATTCCTGCTTTATTTCACTAGAGGCTATGGGCCTGTTTAACTTGGTGATTTCATCTTAACTTTGGTTGGTCATGTATAGTAAGAAATTCATCTATCTGTTTTAGGCTTTGTAGTTTGGTAGAGTATGCAATTCTAAAATATGTCCTTAAGATTCTCTAGACTTCCTTGGTATCAGTTGTAATGCTCCCCTTCCATTTGTATTTTGTTGCTTTGGATCTTCTCTATATATCTTTTTTTTAAAAAATAGGCTTAGGGTTTGTAAATCTTGTTGATTTTCTCCAAGAACCAATGCGTCAATTCATTGCTTCTTTGTTGTTTTTTTCTCTTTTGTTTATTTCAGCCCTGGGTTTGATTATTTCATGCCATTTTGGGGGGTGTTATTCGTCCTGCTATTGTAGAATGCTCAGGTGTTCCACTAAGTTTGATAATGTGAGATCTCTTCAACTCCTTCAGGTAGATATAAACTTTGCCCCTGAGAACCACCTTCAGTGTTTCTCATAGGATAAAGAATGTTATATTTTTATTTTCATTCAATTATAAAAAGTTTTCAATTTTCTTCTGTTTTCATCCTTCTTATTTTTATCAGCGGTGATTTGTTCTGTTTCCATGAATTTGTAATAACTGTTTTTATCGACATCCAAATCTGATCTATGCTGGCCAGATAGAATGCAGGGTTTTATTTAAATTTTCTTATAATTGTTGAGACTTGCTTTGTATCTGAGTATGTAGTCAATTTTAGAGAAAGTTCCACGAGCTTCTAAGTAGAAAATATATTCTTTTTGTTTGGAGAAAAGTTCTGTAAATATCTGTTAGATTCTTTTGATTTATGGGGTTATTTAACTGCAGCATTTCTGTTTATGTTTTTCTGAATGACCTGTTGTTGGCAAGAGTAGGATATTGAAGTCACCCACTATCATTGTGTAAGGATGAATATATGATTTTAGCTATAGTGGTATTTCTTTTAAGACCTTGGGTGTGATGATGGTGGGACATGAATGTTTAGAAGTGCAATGTCCTTTTACTAGATTTTTTCTCTTTTGATAACTATGCAGATGTCTTTCCATGTCTCTTCTGATAAGTTTTGGCATGAAATCTATTCTATCAGATAATAAAATAGCTATACCAGCTTGCTTTTTTTAATACATTTGATTGTAATAATTTTCCCTCCATTTTGCCCAGAGGTGATATCTGTCCTTGATGGTGAATTGTGTTTCTTGAATGCAACAGAGAGATGACTAGTGTTTCCCAATATAGTCTATTAGTTTATGCCTTTTATTTGGTTTTAAGATAATTGATATTGGAAGTTACCAATGAGCAGTGTTTATTGATTCCTCTATTTATTTTCGATGTGAATTTTTTCTCCTTTTCTTTTTCTGTTATGGGATTCTCTATTATTTATGTCTTCTTGGGTGTGCTTAATCACTTCAGACTAAATTTTCCCTTCTGTATATCTAAGATGATCAATGTGAAAGATGTATTTAATGGCCAGACTTGTCTCTTTGCTGCTGTACTGATGGTCAATGGAATCCAGGCACACTCACTATCCCAAAGGATTAGCACATGTCAGATTCTCTCAGAATGTAAAAAGAGGTCTTGCTCCTCTAATTTTCATAAAGTAAAATTCACATGAAAACAACAAACAACAACAACAAACCAAAATGATAACAGACTTGAAATTAGAAAACAAATTAACTTCTTATTCTCTTTCAGACTTGTGTCCTTTTTTCTGCAATTCCTCCTTTCTCATCAATCAATAGTACCCTTTTTTGTAATTGATGCACACATATAATTGTTTATCTATACATATTAATCATAGGCTGAAATGTGCCCATAAGAAAGAACATTTCTTGTTATTCTTTTGTTCCCACCTTAGGTTACCTTGTTTAATGAAATGCTTCCTATATCACTCATTTACCTGCAAATTTTGTGATTCCCTTTTCTTTTGTCTCTTCTCATGAGACAATGTCTATGTTGTCTTTTTTTCATAAGCATTGTACCTCATGCTATTAACTTCAGCGCTGACTTTATCCATTTCTCCTACTGCTGAGCTGTTAATGATACCTCTGGCTCCTCACTGGAAGTCACCACAGAGAGCAAGTTTCCATATATTGATCTCCTTCACTCCTATACACATACAATTTCACATTCATCCTAGTTTCTTGAAATTCTGACTTGACATCAAATTCTTTTAGATATGCTCCCTTACTAAATTAAATTTCTCAACTTTGACTGACTCACTAATTATTTAAAATATTTGAACACACATGGCATGTGGGTCCACGTAGAGGGTTGTTGTGTCAAGACACTGACAACAGAGAAAACAAATGTTTTCCAAAAAAAACTTTTATTTTCAAAGGACAAGCTTTCTGTTTAGTTGACTATTTAGGACATTTCCTTAATCCATTTCTGCCCTTGTGTTAATGGCGCCCTCCAGTTTACTGAATGTGGGTTTGTTCATATTTTCCTAAGATCTTATGTTGTATCACTAGAATAATTATTTATATTCTTAATATTCTAGTTATGGGAATCATAACTGTATCCTTCTTAGCTGTATTCCAAAATTTTGGCAGATTTATATTTTCATACTGATTCATGTATTGGTTTCCCCCCTAATTTGGTCCACTGCTAATATAAATTCCATTGTTCAGTTTCAATTTTCTGTTGGTATCAGTTTCTTATTTTATTCTACCGTGATCTCATGAGATATAAAAGAATATTTTAACGTATAATGTGCTTTCCTTGTCTTTTAGAATGTCTGCTGGAAAGTAATTCATGAGTTTTCCATGGCCAGTCATTTTGTCTTTTATTCTTATACCTTTTATTTCTCTGTTTCTTCTGTGTCCTAGCATTCTAGACACAATGTGGTAGAGATATACTTTCTTGTTAGTGTCTGTTTGGAGCTCCAAATGCCAGCTGTAATTAAACACGCAAACATGTGCACACATACACTCATCCGTCAAAGTTGAGGACATTTCTGGTACAATTACAATTAACAGTTGTTCTTTTTTTTATGTCTCTAGTTTATATCTTTGCTCTTTCTTGCTCATGAATCCGTAGGTATGGTCGGTCTCATGACTCTGTTTCAGAGTTCCTGGATGTTGTGGTCATGAACATTTTTTTTTTATAATGTTGCTATGTAAGTGTAGCATTTACTCACCTTGTCTTTGAACTTTGATAATATCACATCTGCTTAATCTGCAGCATTTCTGCTTAAGACTTGTATTGCTAACATTTTTAGTTTTTCATTAATTTTGTTTTTATTTTTATATTTATTCTTTTTTTTCTTCATTCTTGTTGGGGTTTTTCCTCCTTAACATTGCTGATTTTCTTGCCTCTATCATATAGATCTTGAATAAATTTACTCATTTACTTCCATTTTATTTCTGATTTTTTGTGGCATTTTACCATTTCTATATATTTAGTTAGGTTGCTGAGAAGGAATAAGTAGGTAATGGAGTTATGTCATTTTGGTTTTTAATAAAAGCGTTGTTACCACATAATAATTTATGCATATTTAGGAATGGATATCTATTTCAGTTTGTTTATTTGTTTGTTTTAATTTTACTTAATGTATGTCTTTTCCATTAAGTAGTATGGAGGCTTTTTTTGGAGTTTGACCTGGAATTGCCACTTATAAAACAGAAAGAAAACAGTGGTAAGAAAAGCAACAATTAAAAAATAATATATTCAAATTCAATAAAATAAACATGAGAAGCCAGGCAATGTGTACATACCTATAATGCTAGTATTTGTGAGGCAGAGGCAGGCAGATCTCTCCATCTTCAAAGCCAGCTTGGTCTACAGAGTGAATTCCAGGACAGCCAAGCCACCATCAAAAATGAGGATATATACTAAAGGATTGGGATACTCATGAGCTACATTAAAAGTTAATGTACCTCAAGGTATTGATAATTAACAATAAAATAGAAGATAGGAAAAAGGAGAAGGAGAGACCAGGTCAGAGAGAGATCTTGATTAGGGTGAAATGAAGACCCTTCTTTGAGGGACTGTCTGGATCACACCGTGAGTATGGGAGCAAGAGTAGGGAGACATTTCTCCAAAATAGGCTAGTTGCAGCATAGATCGGATTCTTCTCTTAATCTTTAATATTACTCATAGTCCAGCTAGGAAATTCTCATCTCCCTATTGTCTTACTGCCACTCTTCATATGTGTCCAATGTTTCTTTTATAAATCTAGACATTAACTTGTCCACATATGCCTCATTTTCTGTTTTCAGGAATCAGATGTGAAAACATATCTGTCTTTAGTTGACTTGCTGATCAATGAGACCATTGCTCACAGCCATTCTTCTGATGTTTTATTTTAGATTGTTATAGATATAGAACAGTGCTACATGTCTCCCAACCACATTTCATCCCATACACCTCTCACAGTCCATTGATAGGGGCAGTCCTCCTCCCCTTCCACCTGTCCTTAGGCTATGAGGTCTCATCAGGACTGGCTGCATTGCCTTCATCTGTGGCCTGGTAAGGCTGCTCTCCCCTCAGGGGGAAGTGATCAAAGAACCAGCCACTGAGTTCATATCAGAGACAGTCCCTGTTCCCATTACTAGAGAGCCCACTTGGACACTGAGCTGCCATGGGCTACATCTGTGCAGGGGTTCTAGGTTATCTCCAGAAATGGTCCATGGTTGGAATATCAGTCTCAGAAAAGACCCCTGTGCCCAGATTTTTTGGTTCTGTTTCTCTGTTTGTGGAGCTCCTGTCCCCTCCAGGTCTTTCTATCTCCCCCTTCTTTCATAAGATTCCCTACACTCTCCAAAAACTTTGGCTATGAATCTAAGCATATGTTTGTGGGTTTTTTTTGTTTGTTTGTTTCAATTTAGTTTCTTTTTTTAATTTTTTATTTTTTTTCTTATTAGTTACATTTTATTAACTCTGTATCCCAGCTGTATCCCACTCCCTCATTCCCTCCCAATCCCACCCTCCCTCCCTTCTCTCCACCCTGCCCCTTTCCACCCCCCAAGGGAGGAGCAGTCCTGTTAGGCCACAGAGGAGGACTTTCCAGACCTGATAAAACAGGGTCAGATGAATGGGAAGGAGGTCCCCCTCTATCAGCATATGTTTTGATACCCTGCTGGGTAGAGTCTTTCAGAGGCCCTCTGTGGTAGGCTTCTGTCCTGTTCCCTGTTTTCTCCCTCTTCCAATGTCTATCCAGTTTGCCTTTCTGAATTAGGATTGAGCATCTTACCCAGAGTCCTCCTTCTTGCTTAGCTTCTTTAGGTGTTCAGATTTTAGTATGTTTATCCTAATTATTTGTCTAATATCCACTTGTAAGTGAGTATTTACCATGTGTGTCTTTCTGCTTCTGGGATGCCTCACCCAGGATATTTTCTAGTTCCCGCCATTTGCCTCCAAATTTCATGATTTCTTTGTTTATAATTACTGAGTAGTATCCCATTGTGTAAATGGTTCACAATCTCTGTATCCATTCCTCAGTTGAGGGACATCTGGGTTCGTTCCAGATTCTGGATATAATGAATAAAGCTGCTATGAATATGGTTGAGCAAATGTCCTTGTTGTGTACTTGTGCATATTTTGTATATATGCCTAGGGGTGGAATAGGTGGATCTTGAGGAAGCGCTATTCCTTATTGTCTGAGAAAGTGCCAAATTTATTTCCAAAGTGGTTGTACCAGTTTACATTCCCACCAGCAGTGGAGGAAGGTTCCCCTTTCTTACATCCTCTCCAGCATGTGTTGTCACTTGAGTTTTTGATCTTGGCCATTCTGATGGGTGTAAGGTGAAATCTCAGGGTTGTTTTGATTTGCATTTCCCTATGACTAAGGACTTGAGCATTTCTTTAAGTGTTTCTCTGCCATTCAATATTCCTCTATTGAGAATTCTCTGTTTAGCTCTGTACCCCATTTTTAATTGGATTAATTGATTTGTTGCTGTTTATCTTCTTGAGTCCTTTATTTACTCTGGATATTAGTCCTCTGTCAGATATAGGGTTGGTGAAGATCCTTTCCCAGTTTGTAGGCTGTTGTTTTGTTCTGATGACAGTGTCATTTCCTTTACAGAAGCTTTTCAGTTTCATGAGGTCCCATTTATTGATTGTTACTCTTAGGGCCTGTGCTGTTGATGTTCCCTTCAGGAAGTTGTCTCCTGTGCCAATGAGTTCAAGGCTCTTCCCCACTTTTTCTTCTAACAGGTTTAGTGGATGCACTCATTTAAAAAAGTATTTCTTTGTTTTTGTATATATAATTGTGTCTATTTCCACGCACAGATGCATACAAGTGCCAAAGCAGGACAAAAAGGGGTGTAAAATTTCCTCAAGCTAGAGTTACGGGTGTTTGTAGATTGCCTAATTTATCTAATAGGATCAAAGCCTAGGTATTGTGCAAACTAATAATATAATTTGTTTGCGCTACTGAGCCATCTATCTACGTCTCTAGCAGGTGATTATTAGAGAAAAAGACATTTGATTATTGTAGAAGTGGCTCAGCAAGTAAAGCACTAGCCATACCTATGAGGACATAAGTTCAAATCCTATAGAACCATGTAACCAAGTTTGGTAATCTCAACATTCTTATAAGCAGAATGAGGGACTCTTGGAAATTCATGGAGTATGTAGCCTGGTACATGCAATGGTGAACAACAGTACCCTATCTAACATGGAGAAAAGACCAACTCCTGAGGTTGTCCTCTGACCTCCATGTACACATGGCATGCATGTGTCTGTGTGCCCATAGTTTGTCTCTCCCTGTCTGTCTCTGTGTCATTTCTGCCTCTTCCTCTCACACACATCCTTGTAACATACATATAAAGATATATTTTATTATTATATTAAATATTCCCAAGTAATGTAAACTAAGCACTCTCCCCAAAAAAATTGAGTCAATCCTGAAAACATGATCTGCCATTTCTCTCTCAAAGCTGAAGTCATCCTCCAGAGGTAGGAAGCACTGATGGCACTAACGTGTCGTTTGAAATCGTCTCTAAAACTTCGCTTGCTGAGTGCAAACAATACATTACTTCAGATGATTTTAGTGCTTGAATGTTTCTTCTTGAATCACAGAGTAACAATTAACTTTTAAACTATTTTCGATGCCACTGCCAACACATCCTATTTGAGGCATCTTTTTAACTTAGTGTCAGCTCTCAGAACTTGAAATAAACATAAATCCTGCAATTATCCTCGAACTATAAAATATTACATTATTAATGGTAGTAATTATATTCAGTGGCAAAATTTCAAATGCATGGTATTTTACTTGTCTTTGATAAAAAAAAATATTCAATTCTTTGTGACACTTGAATTACACACTATACCGAATATATCAAAATAGTGAAAATAAGAAAATGAGCCCCACTAATTTTAAATTTTTTTTTTCAGTGACGTTGCCTCCCTGTGGGCTTCAGATTTCACTAAGTTGTATGCTTTGAGTATTTCC
Organism: Psammomys obesus; assembly: GCF_907164565.1. Taxonomy (NCBI): domain Eukaryota; kingdom Metazoa; phylum Chordata; class Mammalia; order Rodentia; family Muridae; genus Psammomys; species Psammomys obesus. The sequence continues at coordinate 62,364,629 of NW_026585504.1, read as the reverse complement.
ACAATTATATCTGCATGAATATTTGCCTGCATTTTTGTACGTACACTACGTGTATGCTTGGTGGCTGCAGAGACAAGAAGGGGCATCAGTTACCCTGAAAATGGAAGTGAGCCATCACAAGAGATTTGTGAGTCACCGTGTGGGTAACGGGAATTAACCCAGGTACCCTGAAGAACAGCCAAGCCAACATTTCTCAATGCTAAGCATGTCTTCATCAACTGTTGTCCACTTTTTTATGGCATGAAGAATATTTGGCACATTTGAGTCTTCTTTCCATGGTAGAATTCTTTTATGAAGTTTGAGAATTGATAAACTGATCCTGAAGATGTGTTCCCAGTTCCAGCACTGTGTTTTCAGAGGGCTAATTGTCATGTGTTTCTAGACACTCAGGTAACAATGGGGTCAAAGCAGCTAGCTCTCGCTGGCCATGAGCTTTTTCATTCTTTTCTTACCTAACCTGCTTGACTTCTCTCTGCAATGAAAAACAAAAACAAAACCACATTCTATTTGTAGATATGCCCTTTTTTCTTGCCAAGTGTTGTTGTTAAGGAAAAATAGATAATTTCCCAAAGATAATGGGTTGCTGTGAGAATGGGTGCTTTGTTGGTAGAGATGGTGCTGATGTAATTATCATTACTAATATTTACTATAGAATACATTCATTATTTTTTGTCTGCTTTTTGCCAAGATAAACTAATATTCACTTTTTTTGGGTCTGCAAAAATATTGCCTTCCTCATCATAAAGTTAGAGATAAGTTTTCAAAGTGTCTTATGTACAAAAACATCACGCACCCCAAGATTGCAAGGACAAAGATATTTTGGAAATGTAAAATGTGTTTTCAGAAAACACATGTAGCAGTGCCAGGAACTAAAATAGAACAGAAACCGTTTTTAGACAAATTTCTAATTTAAAAAGACAGGGAGCATTTTCAGAAGTATCTTATGAAAGAAATCCCAACAACTAGACCAATCGAAAGCTCCTGCTGTTAGTTTATATACTTTTGGAAATACGTATATTTTGTGCTGTTCCTTATCTTGGGATAGGGGCTTCATCTCTGTAGAATCCTTCACCTGAGTACTCTGGTAGTAGTTCATAACAAATATATCCAAGGGATCATCCAATCAACTAAAGGAAAACCTGTTTCTGCTGCTGAGAAGAGAACATGTGCACGTGTTGGGCAGAGTGTTCCACTCTACTTCCACGTGTGCACGTGTTGGGCAGAGCATTCCACTCCACTTCCCTGTGATATGCACAGTGGTCCACGGGTCCATCCAGTGAACTGCAGCTGCTTTTCTTGTCCTTTGTATTTATCAGCAGTATGAGAAAAGCACAAATCTTCTGAATGTAAACGTTACATTTTTACCTTGAGGGAGTTAAGAACAGATTGTTTTTTAATGTTGTGGATTATCATAGCCTACGTTGAGAATATTATCAACTATGAAAAGAGAAAAATTCAAATGAATGTATAAAGCCAAATGTTTGTATATGATTCTATGTGATAGCTGCCCTGAAACCCATCTTTGGATTAAAGAGTTCCAGAGTCTGATAATAGAAGCCTTTTGTTCTAAGAATCATATATTACGGTGAAAGAGATTTACAGATGGCTGGAAGTTCAAAAACATGCTTTCATGTAACAAACCCAGTATTGCTTCTGAGGTGAATGTGCTTGTCACCAAGCCCAATGACATGAAATAGATTCCCCAAAACACACATAGAGGAATGCGAGAGCCAGCTGCTTCCAGCTGCCTTTCCTCTGACCATCAAAGATAGTCTGTGGTGTGTGAGTGTCCCCTCACAAACAAAATTATAGATGGAATAGTAGAGAGAAGGGAGGCAGAAATGAATGTGTGTGCCATTCTCCATCCCCACTAGCATCGTTAGAGTGTTCCTTTATCTTCACATCTTTACCCTTCTTTTGCATAGAGTATAATTTATGATCCTAGTATCTCTACCAGTTTTCACAAACAAATTGCTATTAAAACACACAAACATGGGTTCGTTCTAATCATTCCCGGATGTATTCACAGTAACCGGAGAGTCAAACAGCAGACAGGCATCACTCACAGAGCCTGAAACTTCCTACTTTGTGCCAAACCCTGCATTAACAAATCAAAGATTCACATCCTCGTTTTACTACCAATCAATTTCCATATCTCAGATACTTAGAGTTAAAAGTGGATCTCATTATATATGGATGGAATGATTGAAATCATTTTGTTTGAATACATCTGTGAATTTGTGATTGGTGTTAACTTTCTATTTATTCATTCACTCATATTCACTCAACGTGTTTATTAAATATTCATTTATTCAATACCATCATTAAAGTCTTAGTATGTGTCTTTGGCTGTGTAAGCCTCTGAGGATAATGCAATAAGGCTACAAGAGGTTCCTGTTTTTGCTGAGCCTATAATAGAAATATTGTTGTCTACAGGGAGGAAATGAAAAACTGGGGTGCAGAATGGAGAGGAGTACATGAGCAAGCACATGGATGAGGGGGAACTAGGAGAAGTAAACCTTAGAACAGTACTTTCCAATGTGTGAATACTTTGTATTTTGAGGAAATGTTTTACAAAGAACACTGGGGATTGTGGATATAGTTACTTGGTAGAGGATTTGACTATCGTGTGTGAGAACTCTGGTTTCCATTCCCTGCACCTTGCATACTAGGTGGGTCACATGGCACAAAAACCTGGCATGTTGCCGGACACCTGTACTCCTAGCCCCCAGGAGTCTAGACTGGAGGATCTATAGGGCAAAACCATTTTCTGCCATAGCAAGTTTGAGTCCACCATGAGCGACATGAGAGTCAGGTCTCAACAAAACATTGTATAATAGTGCTATGTCTGAACAACTGATTTCCAGTTCCACACAATTCTCAGTATTTAATATGCAAAACATGGACCACAGATTTCTACAGAGTTTTCTAAATATGAACCATCCCATCTCATTGTTTGATTAAGTACATTACATTTTAGCCATTATGTGGCTAAAAACTGATGGGCCAAGCTATTGAATAACTGATGAGACAGTTCATATCTTCTGGAAAATAAATGAGACTGAGTGTTCCATACCTCCAGCTCAACGGTGCTACGTGACCTATTGGATCCTGAAAGTCTCCCTTGTGGAGATAGATGTTAGGTCTGTAATTAGTATGATAATGCTTCATTCACAGAATCTTTGAAGTTTTCTTTTTTTTTATTAAGAACTTCTCTTTTAGATGTGGCTTTTTAAAGCACCTTCAAGATTATGGAGAAAAAAAGTTCAAGGAGAGATAATATAATAGATAGTCATTCTTGGGCTCTCAAACTTGTGAAAAGATTACCTCCTTTTTGTTAAACTGACTTAGATGAATTTTTCAAAGTGGTGTGTTTTGGTGCTGGAAGGCTAAGAGCAGCCTTTGATCTTTTTTTTTTCTATTCTTTCTAACATCTTCCTTTTTTGACCACTGCTCCGTTGGGTAGCAGTTGTTTCAATATTATCATAATTACCTTATGGATTTTTTTGTCAGCCCTTCTCTGTCGGTTTATATTGATTGTGAACTTGGCAGGACCTAGAATCAGCCAGAAAAAGAGCCTCTGGGCGCATCTGTGAGGTAGCTTTTTCATCTGTTAATATGAGGACCCATCCTAAATCTGGGCAGCACCATCCAGTGGGTCCGAACTTGAATAAAAAGGGGGGAGTAAACTGAGCATGAACGTTTATCTCCCTCTCTCTCCCGACTATGGGTAACGTGAGCAGCTGTCTCACCTTACTGCTGTCAGCCTTCCCCACCACCATGTACTGTGAACCCTCAAACCGTGAGCCAAAATAGCCTTTCTTCTTAACTTGCTTTCTGTAGGCAATTTTCACCATGATGATACCAAGTAACCAAGTCACCTCCAAAAGGCAAAAGTCTTGTTTCAGCAACATGGATGGTTGGATGTGCTTACAGCACACAATCAGTAAGATAAGTTATAACCCCGATGTGCACAGCCAGTCATAACTTTAGACTATGAAGGTTCAAGATACATTTTGTTCCGCATTGCCATTTGACACATGTATACTTTCTGTGAATCAGCACCTTCACCAGGAGCTCAAGTTCCTCAGTGGTGAAATCAATAGAGTTAATACAGCTACTGTAAAGTTGTGAGTGGAAAAGCATTTACAAGAAATGTAATTACTGACCCATGGCTCTAGTCTAACAGCTAAAACTATCCGTTGGGAAGCTGTTTATTTTTATTTTATTTTGTGTGTGTGTGTGTGTCTTTGAAAATATCAATAGTGCTTTTAAGAAAGATTTGTTGTCAGGAGTAGCTGTGCATGCCTTTAATTCCTGCCCCCTACCTGCAGGGACAAGTAGATTTCTCTGAGTTTGAGGCAGCTTGGTCTACACAGTGAATTCCATGATGGCCAGGACTATATAAAGAAACCTGTCTCAAAAAAATCAGGAAATATATTCATGAATAAAGATTTACCTATCTTACTATATTAGAATTCCAGACTAATGGATATATTACTGCAATACAAAACTCGATAGATGTTGGTTCCCAGTGCTTTTGTACCATGAAACTCATAAATAGTTGAATCTACACTTTAAAGAAAAGCACAGAGCCTTGAGGACTTTTCTGTACATCTATTAAGGGTTAGTAAACTTAATGTGATCCAGTGAGCACTTTTGTGCATATGTATATATGTTTATATATGTGTGTATGTGTATAATTTTATTTGATTCTACAATGTCTACTCCACCTTGCTTCTTGGGTCTGTTTGCTTGGAAAACCTTCCTCCAGCCCTTTACTTTGAGGTAATATCTATCTTTATTGCTGATGTATGTTTCTTGTATGAAGCAGAATGATGTGTACTGTTTTGTTGTTGTTTTTATATCCATTCTGTTACCTGTGTCTTTTTATTAGGGAATTGAGACCATTGATGTTAAAAGACATTAATGCCCAGAAGTTGTTATTTCCTTTTGTTTTGAAGTTGGTAATTGTAGAGAGAGAATGTGTGTGTGTGTGTGTGTGTTTTCTTTCTTTTGGATTTGCTCATGTGGGGTTATTTATTACCTGTGTTTCCCTGGGTGTAGTTGACCTCCTTAGGTTGGAGTTTTCCTTCTAGTATCTTCAGCAGGGCTGGAACATTCCTCTTTTGCTGGTGGGAGTGTAATCTTGTACTCCCATTTTGGAAATAAATTTGGAGCTTTTTCAGAAAATTGGTAATAGCTTTACCTCAAGACCCAGCTATACCACTTTTGGGTATATGCTCAAAAGACTCTCCACCATAGAACAAGGACACTTGTTCAACTATGTTAATAGCAGCTTTATTCATAATAGCCAGAATTTGGAAACAACATAGATGTCCCTCATTCAATGAATGGATAAAGAAACTGGCACATTTATGCAATGGAATACTGCTCAGCTATTGGAAACAAAGAAGTCATGAAACTTGCAGGCAAATGGCTAGAACTAAAAAAGATCACCCTGAGTGAGGTAACCCAGACACAGAAAGACACAGATGGTATGTATTCACTTATAAGTAAATTTTAGCCATATAACACAGGATAAACATACTACGAGGCACAGACCCTAAGAAGACAAATAACAAAGGGAATATTTTGGTATAATGTTCTTTTGAAATGTATACACCTTACCCTTCTTCATTCAAATGCTGATTTCTCACCTCCCACACTCTCTGGTTTCAATCTGGATATTATATTGTGATACTTACTCTGAGCATCCTGTCTCAAATGTGTGTAAACAGGACAAAATAAAACAACTAGCTACAATGTTGTGCAAAGGGAGGAGCCAGAGGACAGGAAAGAGGGGAGGAGCCAGAGGGTAGGAAATGAGTGGGAGGAGAACAAGGGAGAGCTGGGAGAACAGAGCTGGAGGAGAGACCTTGAAACTACTTGGAGAGATGGACGTCCTAAGATTTCACAAAAAGCAAGTATAATATGGGAAATATAAATGTTAAGAACTATGAGGGCTTAGAGATTTAGGATGGAGTAGCTATTGCCCAGCATTTTATTCTAGGTTAATTAAATAAATCATGTCTCTGTGTGGTGATTTGGTTATACAGCTGTTTAGGACTAACAGCAGCATTACCAGAAGATAAATCCATAGTACATTTTAACAACTTACAACAGGGATCCAAGGGAGAACACATAGATCTCACTAAGAAGGGAAGGCAGAGGTAGTGATTAAATAGAAGGAATAAGGTAAGAGGGTAGAGATCAGACCTGAAAAGAGCAAGAGTGACAGGACAGAAGGCCTGCATTAAAGAGAAACTGAGGGTGGGGACATCTCTGTAACAAGCTGGAGACCTAAGTCAAGGTAGGCTCCTGGGAGGATATAAAGGGGATTCAAGCAAAAACTCTAGTAGCAGAGGCCATAGAGACTGGAGAGAACACCCTCTAACTAGACTAGTCTCCTAGTAGAGGGAGAGGAACACCAACCTACCCACAAAAACTTTTACCCCAAATTTATCCTGCCTACAAAATATACAGGGATAAAAATACAGCAGATAGAGCAGAAATTGAATGCCCAACCAATGCCTGACCCAACCAAAGACCTACCCTATCGGAGAGTGCCAACCATGATACTCTGAAAGATATTCTGCTAAAATTGCAGACAGAAGCCCGACAGAGTTGTCCTATGAGAGGCTCTACCTAGCAGTGCCTCAAAACAGACGCTGAGACTCAGAGCCAAACACTGGGTGATGTACAAGGAGTCCTGTGGAAAGTGGGAGGAAAGAAAAGGACCTGGAGGTGAAAGGAGTCCACAAGAAGACCAACAGAGCCAACTAACCAGGGCCCAGAGGAGCTTGCTGAGACTGGAGCATCTACCAAGGACCATGCAGGAACTGGACCGACGCCCCCTACAAATATGTAGCAGATAGACAGCTTAGGCTTTATGTGGGCCCCCAAGTAAGGGAAGTGGGGACTGCATTGTGCAAGGATTCATTTGCTGGCTTTTGATCACTTTCCCTCGGCAGAATGGCATTGCCTGGCCACAGGGGAAGAGGAGATACTCATTCCTGATGCAACTTGATGAGCTGGGGTAGATGAGAAAGGCACGTCCCCCTTTCTGAGGAATAGGAGAGGGGGGAGCAGGGAGGGAGAGAAGGTGGGGCTGGAAGAGGAGGAGGGGTAGGGCCACAACCAGGATGTAAAGTGAATAAAAAAGAAATAAAAATTTTAAAAAGTATAATTTAAAATGTTAAGGCACTTTAATCAAATACATGACTATGCAGCAAGAAAAGGTAGGACTCGTTATGTTAGAACCCAGAATGATAACCATACCAGTATATGGCAGGATGTATCTAATCTATTAAGAACGAAACATGAATGAAATGTAAATCTTTTGTGCTGGGTGTGATGTCATTCAGCTTGTGATCCCAGTCCGTGGGTAGCAGAGAGAGGCAGGGAGGAACAGGGCTCTAGAACTCAGTGGCCAGAAAAATTAGCCTACTCAGTGAGCTGCAGGGCAGTGAAACACTGTCTTAGAAAACAAGGTAGATAGTTCCTAAGGAATTATAGCACAGGCTGTGCTCTGACCTGCACACCCACCTGCACACACACACACACACACACACACACACACACACACACACACACAGTAGGTATGCCCAACTTTTATATGACCACTTGTGTAATTTTGAATTTGGGTTGTATGTTAGAGGATCTTATTTAATTCATATTGTTTCTATTCAGGCATGGAAATTTAGCCATGCTGAAATATGTTTATGCAGTATCTTTAGGCCATTTGACAAACAGCCTTGTATAGCATTCAAATAGGGAATGTGAGAAGCAGATATGGGAAGATACTCAGAGTTAATGAATCAAAATGGTTGCTATTAATCATCATTGTCTTGTTTTTCCACCTCTCTTCATGTGTGAATTTCTTAAAGAAAATAAAGTTGTATTTACAGTTTAGCTGAATATAGAAACATAATTTCTTCTTAAAACAGATTATTTTTAAAGTTTTGTTTCTGTGTGTGTATGCATGAGTGTGGGCATGAGCATGTGATTGCAGATGACCCACATTGCAGAAGAGGGCACTGCACCCCTAGAGATTGAGTTTTAGGCAGCTGTGAGCACGGGTGCAGGGAATTGAATTCTCCAAGAGCAGAAAGTGCTTTTAAAAGCTGAGCCATCTCTCCGGGGCTATAAATATTATTTCTTATGGAGAAATAGCGTAATTTTGGAGAGGACTTCTGTCCACATGTCTTATCATAAAATAATTTCAGAATCAACTTGAAAGTGATACCTGAAAAGATTTTGAAGGAAAAAATAGCCTACAAAACTGAACAATTGAAACAGATCTTACACCGTCAAACTGAGATGCTATAGTGTAATTGAACAGTGTCTGTCATGAGAATACCCAGTTTAAAATGATGTATGCAGCAAGCACATCTTTATGATGAAAGCTTTAAAAGATGAAGAAAGATAAACCAAAAGAAAATATTCAGTGATCAGAATACACTTTGTACTTGCATGAAAATGTCATAATGAAACCCATTAATATTATTCATTGATATCTACTAATGAAATTAAAGAAAAATTACCAAAATTAGAATATAAATAAAACAGTACTACACAGAAAGACTGAGACAAAAAAAAAGTCATTATGAGCTGCCATGTCATGACTTCACCTGCTCTCCCAGCCTGAATATCCAAATAAAAATTATAATTAATTCACAACTTAAAAAGTGGTTAACTATAAATAAATAATTGCATAGCATTATACTAACTGATAATACTGAAAGCAAGATAACGATCTTTCATAACTTTATAGGAATTATATTACTACAGCATCATCACAGCTCACGATGTTATCAGAACTAGTAGGAATATTAGTAAGTCAGAGGATCCAATTGGATTGGTATATTTTACAAAGTGTGTAACTTAATTGTTACAAGGGTGTTAATTTAAATTATGATAATAGTCAAGAAATAAACATTAAGTAGAAATATTCAAAGACATGGAAGAAAATAGGATAAAATAAGACTTAGCACTTGAAATTTTAAGAATTCCATTGCAGATGATACAGGAAAACTGAGCATATAAACATCTCACAGATAAAGATTGGGAACCTTAGGAGAATCACTGCTATATACTATTGGAGTAATGACTTCAAAGTGCCCAAGAGACTCAGCACTTCCAGATACAAATAAATATTTTCACAGGACTGGCATGATGAATCAGTGGCTAAGAGTGCTTGCTGTGTAATTATGAAACCTGGAGTTAAGATCCCAAAATCCACAAAACATACAGGACATTCACAAATGCCTGTAAGTCCGTTATATGGATTTGAAATATGTCCATTGATTGTGCATTTCTTACTCAGTCAAAGTACATAGAAGCGATGTTTGCATTCATGAAAACTGGCTTTGAAGGATTGGTGATGGTGATTCCTTCTGTGATTTTACATCTAGACTGAAATCTGTAAGAATACTCTGCTTTGCTAAAGACCAACCATGCACTAGGAAGATTTGCACAATTAGCAATGGTAATGTCTCCTTTTGTACAATTCAGTCAACCCTTCATCTTTGTAGTTCAGTCATCCTCGGAATTTATTTCTAAGAACATCTCCATGTCTGTGAGGGCATGGATTTGGCTTTATATGCTATTGTGTCTCGAATTCTAGGATAAAATTGTAGGGACATGTTTCATAACTAGCACTGGTTTCCAGAAATAGAGAAGGAAATTGATTTCCAGAAATAGAATAGGAAATCCTGAGGGATTCTGTGAATTTTACTTACAGGTCACTGAGACAACCTAGTGTGCTACTGAAAAACAAAATGGGCTTGCTCTCATTTGTGTTACTGCAGTCCCTTTGCTAGACTTAAAGTGTGAAGATCTGGGACAGCTGACATGACTCAATCAGTAAAGCATTTAACTTGCATGCAGGAAAATCTGAGTTCCATCCCCAAAAGACATGTGAAGAAAGACAGACATGGTGATTTGTGCTCATAATTCAGTGATGGAGAGGAAATGCTGAAAGGTAGATCCTTGGGTTCACTGGCAAGCCAGGTTGGCCTGCTGGGCTGACTATGGGCCAGTGAAAGACTTCGTCTCAAATAACGAGGTGATATAGTTCCTGCAGACTGACAACCAAGGTCCTCTTATCTTCACATGCACACACATGCATTCACACCTGAATACATACACACGCTATCATCCAAACACAAACTCATATACACAAATGCACACAAATGCACCTCAATGTGCACAAGTGTGTGCAAGGCATGTACACAGATACACACACACACACACACACACACACACACACACACACACACACAAGGTACAGAGTCAGAGTTGAATTAGTTTGTTATTTGTAATAGCCAGAAGCTGGAAACAACCCAGATGCCCCTCAACTGAAGAATGGATGCAGAAATTGTGGTACATCTACACAATGGAATATTACTCAGCAATGAAAAATAAGGAAATCATGAAATTTGCAGGTAAACAGTGGGACCTAGAAAGGATCATCCTGAGTGAGTTGTCCCAGAAGAAAAAAGACACACATGGTATATACTCACTCATATAGACATACAATATAGGACAAACCCACTAAAATCTGTGCAATAAACTAAGCAAGAGAGAGGACCCTAACTAAAATGGTCAATCCCCATCCTGAATGGCAAAGAGGATGGACATCAGAAGAAGAAGAAAACAGGAAACAACCTAGGAACCTGCTACAGAGGGCTTCTGAAAGCCAGAAGAAGAAAACAAGAAAGAAACTAGGAACCTGCCACAGAGGGCCTCTGAAAGCCTCTGCCCTGCAGACTATCAAAGCAGATGCTGAGCCTGATGGCCAACTGTTGGGCAGAGTGAATGGAATTTTATGTAAGAAGTGGGAAATAGTAAGAGCTGGAGAGGACAGGGTCTCCACAAGGAGAGCAACAGAACAAGAAAATTTGAACACAGGGAACTTCCCAGAGACTCATACTCCAACCAAGGACTATTCATGGAGATAACCTAGAACCCCTGCACAGATGTAGCCCATGGCAGTTCAGTGTCCAAGTGGGTTACATAGTAATGTGAAGAGGGACTGCCTCTGACATGAACTGATTGGCCTGCTCTTTGATCACCTCCCCCTGAGGGGGCAGCAGCCTTACCAGGCCACAGTAGAGGACAATGCAGCCAGTTTTGATGAGAACTGATAGACTAAGATCAGAAAGGAGAGGAGAACCTCCCCTATCAGTGGACTTGGGGAGTGGCATACATGCAGAAAGATGAGAGAAGGCGGGATCGGGAGGGGAGGAGTGAGGGGCTTATGGGGGGATACAAAATGAATAAAGTGCAATTAATAAAAAATTTTAAAAAAGAATCAAAAAAAGAAAATGTGGAAAGAGTAAATTTCAGGTGTACTCACCAAAAAAATTGGCAATTATTTGAGATAAATCACTGGTTTAGTATATCAACTGAGACATGCTCTCAGAGGTGACTCTGCAATTTTTTGACATGGTGTTGAGATAATTCTGGTGAGTTTTCAAAATATAGCCATTCCCGTTACCTCTATATACCTTTCTACCATGTTTAACTGATCTGTGCATCTATGCACAATTTTAGATTTTACTTTTACACTCAAAACATGAATATAATAAACTATCAACATAATATTTCCTATTAATAAAATATTATTTATCAAATAACCAATATTATTTTCTTCTTTTTGAGAACAGGATCTTACTATATAGCTAAAGCTGGCTCCAACTTGCCATCCTCCTGCCTAAGTTTTTAAAGTGCTAGAATTATTGTTGTTTGCTAGAACCTCCAATGGGATCAATATTATTATTATCATTTTATTTATAAAGAGTTTCAGGCTTATAGAGCAGTTGTTTTATAAACCAATGTTCTAGGTGACTCATTTCAGTCTTCACACTTGGCTAACAAGAACTTTAACAACTGGACCATTCCATAGTCCTAGCAACAGCTTATTAATGGCAGGAAGCAATACATCTTTTTTGGTGGAATTAGGGAATCAATGTCAATAAACGGCCATGGTATCTGTGCCAAATGTCCAAAATAAGGAAGCCTATCTGCTCTTCTGTAACTTTTGTTAAAGCATCAATAATCAAGAGGGTTGACAAACTCTGATGGGATTAAGTGACCATGAACAATGCAAAAAATGCCAGAGTTTGTTAAATACAATTTTGTATTCTATGAGCAGCATTGAGTTCACAGAATGCATTTAAGAGACAGTATATGAACCCTCACTATATTCATATACTTTTAAAATGTGTTTTTAGTAATTTTGACTATGCAGATATAGGAGGGTCTATATATGAGTGCAGGTAGGTTTCCTTACTGTTCAGTAGAGCTCAAGTCATGAGTATTGGTAGCTGTCAGATATGGGCTGTGGAAACTAGCATCTGATCCCCTGAAAAAGCAGCAAGCAACTGTGAAACAGTGAGATATATTTCCAGCTTCCATCTTTGTTGTTGTTGTTGTTTTGTTTTGGCTCTTTATTCTTCCTTCAATATGCTCTATGTATAGGAACATGATTTTAGAAAATTATTCGTCAGTGTCTCATTAATTTTTTATGATTTTATATGACACAGTAAGATAAGCGGAATTTCCTTTCAGAAAGCCGAATGAAATTAGCTCGGTTCTGTTACAAAAATTGTGAAAGAAAGGAGATTTAATTAAATAATATATTCCTAAATAATGTGTGTTTTTTTTTTAGTACTGGTGTGATGTTCATTTTGTTGGGTTATTTGTGTATGCGTGTGTGTGTGTGTGTGTGTGTGAACTAGCTCCCTGGGTAGCCCAGTTGACCCTCAAACTCCCAATACCCCTCCCTCATCCGTACAATTGTTGAAATTATAGGTGTGTACCTGAAAACCAGGATTTCTAAAATGACTTCCAAAAGCACTTGATCTAAACTTGAATGTAGGTGTTGTAGAAATACTTCCTTCAGAGGGTGCTTGTTCTGGGGTAATTCCATTTTGTACTCAGTAATTGAGACAAGATCTGATTTATCCTTAATCTTTTGAAATGATCAGCACAGAGATTAAAAAAGAAAAAGTGCTGGCATGGGTACAGGAGGAGGATTAAAGCACTTGATTCCAGCAGGGATAACTGTCCTTACTGTTTTGAAAAGTGGGATAGCCGATAAGTCTTAATGATTATATTTATCCTTTTATATATTCATAGATATTATTCGTTAAGTAGTGGTTCTTTAAAACAAAGTTTATCAAATATAATCTCTCCTGGAAAAACAAAGAGAATGGCTTACACTGTTTTCACAGTGGTTTACAATTTGGGGGCTTTTGTTATAAGAACCACACAAATGCTTTCTTGTGATGATCCCTAGTTGGCTTAGGGGCACATTTTCTATCTTCCCTTCACATTCTTTCACTGTGACTGTATTGAACTAGCTAATCTAAAATTATCCATGATCCCCGATGTACAAACTTCACTCAGGGTGTTTGCATTCTAACTGCATTAAGAGGCAAGGGGAGAATTAGGAGGTGGGGTGGGAAGAGGAAAGAGTAGAGGAAATAAAGGATGGTAAGGGTGAGAAGAAAGAATGGAAGCAGAAGGAGAGCAAAGAAAAAAGGGAGAGGAGAGAGATGGGTTAGAAAGAGAAATGAGAGCCAAAGAAAGGCGGCAGAGGAGGAAGGTGAGAAAATAGGAGCTGAATAGAGGGGAAGATAAAACAGAATACTGGGAGGGAAGAAAGAAGAGAGTAGGGGAGATGAGAAGTAAGGGAAGGAGAGGATAGAAGATGAGAGAAGGGAAGAGGAAAAGACAGGAGAAAGAAGAGAGGAGAGGAGAAATGAAAGGAGAGAATTAACACTCACATTTCCAAACTACAGTCCTGTGTTCTCATCTCCTCTTCAAGCCATCATCTGAGTGTCCAGCACTCTAAACTCTTGGAAATTCTAAACCCTTGAAAATTCATATACTATTGCATACATCTAAAATATTCCTGTCTGAAAGAGGGAGGGAGAAAGAGAGAGCAAGAGAGCTAGAAAGACGAAAAAGAGAGAGAGAAAGAGAGAGAGAGAGAATCTGTAAAGAAGAGCATCTTGCTGGTATAATCTGCAAGGAGCAGAGTCTTGCTGTATGTTTCTGTCTCATATCATTCAGTAATAACCAGGCCAAAGACTGTTTAGAAAAGGAAAATGAATGAAACCCAGGTTCATTACACAAAAAACAAAGCAAAATGGATTTGTTCGGTACTGTGTGAGAGCTAGATGCAGACACCTAACAAAGCCTTTCTATTGGGTAAATTGAAGAAAACTAATGATGCAGGAAATGAAAGGCTTGGTGCCATCAGAAGCTTTCAAAGAGCGTGCTGGAGCCTCTCATCCTTTCTTTTTCCTCGTTCACTTCTGACACTGAATTATCTTCTGAAACATCTCTCCCAAGGTTAATTTTTATTAAACAATCAGAAAAAAATATTTTCAAAGCAAAAAACAAAACAAAACAAAAAAGAGTTGTTAACCATAAATAGCTTAGACTCAAATAGACCAAAACAGGAAGAAGGACTATCCTGTCAGAGGTTGAAGACATAATGTAGTACTGCCAATCAGAGCACAGACAGAAGATATGCTCGGTTAGCTTACATCCTAACTCGCATAAGCTGAAAATGAGAAAGATGTCCTTGTGCATACATAACATATAGGTACATATATGTGTAAATGTATTGCATAAAACCAGAATGAGTATTACTAGAGAGGAGAAACAAGAGTTTTAAAGCCAGGAATGAAGATATTAAAATACATGTGAAATTGGAAAGCAGCTTCCGGAGTGAGGCTGGAGGCAGAAGCACAAAAGCAAAAAGAGGAAGAAAAAAGATCAACAGAAACACATTATGTGTTTAAATAACACAAAGCTTAATATGCTTTAACAAATAAAAATACATAAATGAACCGGAAAGCTCAACAAACCACAGGCAAAATTTGTCTAATTCACGTAAGAAAAGTTGAAACTGCTTTTATAGAAATAAATGATTGTGTTGAAGAAATAGCAAATGATCTCTTTTCATATTCAATTTCAGTCTGTCTCATTAGTGTTCTTAGGTAGCTTTAAAGCCAATGCATTTTTCATGTCACTTTGAAACATCTTAGAACCCTTACTACGTAAATGGAATGTAAACTCCTTTAAATCTCAGTAAATGCCCCTAAATTTTCCCTTTGTCCTCACTTCTGGCCTCATTTTCTCTAATGTGCTCCCACACACATTAAATTCTGTTTACATTTCGCCACTGAGTCTCTAAAGGCATGACATGCATGCTCTTTAAATTCCTTCCTTCTCTCGTCTAATGAGACCAAACCTCTTTTCCAAGTGGGCTTTTTCAGTAGAAGGTGACTATGTTAATAAACTGAAGATAGGACACCCATGTCATCCCATCACTTGAGAGATGAGCAGGAGGTCTTGGAGTTCTAGAATAACCTAAGCTATTCAGAAAATGTAACAACAGCCTGCCAGGTCTAGCTAAGACCCTGTCTCAAAAAAATGTCATTTTGATGACAACAACATAAATTGTAATAACAGGAAGAAGATGTAGAGACTAATAGTGACCTTGAATCGTTTATATTGATTATCTTGTTTGGCTAAGGAGGTCCTATAGTGGGTAACTTGTTCAGTTTCCCATTAGAAGAGAGTATAGTGCTTTTTGAATTTATTATAGACCAATAAATACATTTCAATCCTGGTATATAACCTTTCTGTCATGCTTGTACAGCAGAGAGCAGAAGTGTAGTTCATGTTAGAATGCTGGAGACAAAGCAGATGTAAGACTCATTAGTCATGATTGGGGCGGAGAGAGCCGCCTCCCAAAATGACTGCCACAACTTTGACCTTTCCAGTAGATTCTCCCATGAAATCCAATCCAACAAAACAATCTAAATTTTCTTTCTTTTTTTGGAAGTTAGGCCCCTGGCTTGTACTTTTAGGCCAGCTTCCATAGTCTGAACAAGCCATGCCTGTCTGCAGCTCTTTCTGAAACAGGATGTTAACGAGCAATCTGCTTTGTCTCACAGCTTTCACTTTATGGTACCCTGTTCATCCTTACTCTTTTCCACATACACTCTGCTGAGCTAAAAAACATGATGTGAAACTTCCTCTCATCACTGAGAAATTATAAATCATCAGAGGTTTGCTTTATGCTGGGGATTGGTACAAGATTCATCAGGGTAACTGCTAAGGTCTGGAGAAGAGGATAATCTTTATACTTCCTCTTTCTCCAAACTTGTCTTGTTTCTCTGTTTACTATACCATTTGCTTCTAATTCTTGATCAGCCTTTGAAAACATCTAATTCAGGACTAAAATTCACACTAATGATGACCATTGGTTATTCCCTTCAGAAATGTTTGTATTATTTATATGTTTCTAAGCAATTTAAACACGTGGGAGAAGTAGAGTTACAGCATTTTAAATATAAAACTGATTGATACTGTAATTTGCATCACATGCCTACTAATGCTTTTCCCATATGAGTGGTAATTAAAAATAAATAGCATTCAACAGTTCCCTTGAAGACTTTGAACACAGGCATCGCCCTTCCCTAAATTAATATTTAAAGCTGCATATCTGAAGAGAATCATCTTTAGGAGATTTGCATGCTGTCCTTTGTTGATTCAATATGGGAGAATTATACATGAAATCCAAACTTTTTTACTAGTCTGTATAATAAATATAAGAGTGTTTTCTATAATAGAAATATTTTATCTTTCCAAGATAATATGAAATAAACTTTTTTGGAAAGAATTCAGTTAACATGACTTTATGATTTATCTATATTCTCCCAGTTTAATGAATGTGACTGAACTCTACACCACAGCTTTTAAAAAAAGCATAATTGCTTACTAATTGACATTCAGTTTGCAGTTTGGGCTTTTTTCTACCCCATTTGCATCTCCCTGTTAATTCTGAATAATTCTTTCAGGCTGGACAGACTTAGTTGCTCTGTCTTTGCCCCCATCTCTCTACCTAATTTGTTTGGTTTGACTTGACAGCCCTTTCTTTGTAGAAGGAACTAGGTGATTTAACATATCTCTCTGTATATTTATTTCACTTTGGCAGTAAACATTAGTTACTGCATGCTATAAGTCACTCCTCAAAGTGTTAATACTATCCATAAATTTTGACAGATAGTAGGCACACAGGCACTGCTTGTGATCAATCACTGGGGAATAATTGATGCTGATTGAATCAAATAAATGTGATGTTTACAGAGCCATGACTTTGTCAATCAACTTGGATAAAAGAAAGCCACTAGAGATGTAGAAAAAAGAGTCCAAAAGGCCTGTTTTTCTATTCATTTAGAAAATTGACATAGCCTTTGCTTTGAAACTAATAATTTTTGCAACATAGAAAAGTCTAAAGCTAGGCAAAAAGTAACTACTCTCTAAGAGGAATTGCTGGCACAATGCACACCTCTCATCACATTTGTTTTGAAAGAAGGCTTATTCATCTTCCAATTGCATAACTAATATCAAGGTAAGGAATAGTTAAATCAAGACTTTAGTGGGTCAGAAATTTCATTTTCTACCCACACCTAGTCACACCTTCATCTAATGTACTCTCCCTCCCTCCCTCTCTCTCTCTCTCTCTCTCTCTCACACACACACACACACACACATACACACACACACAATTGCTTGATAATATTGCTTGGAATTAAAACTATTTCAAATTTATTCTAAAATTCAAATTAATGGCTGGAGAGATGGCTCAAATAAGTGTTTGCCATAAAAGCAGGAAGATATGAATTGAGAACCCTAGTTCTCACCTGGAAACCTGAGCACACAGGTACACACCTATAATACCAAAGCTGGAAAGTAGAGGCAGGAAATTCCTTGGGACTTGCTAGCCATCTAGCTTAATCAGTGAGCACAAGGTTCAATGAAAGACAATCTCTCAAAACATATGATAAAATAAAACTGTAACTTAGGAAGATATATTATTGCTATATTTGGCCTCATCATCCATGCATAAGCATATACACTTATGTGAACTTATGTGTAATTATGTGTGTGCATACATGTACATACATAAACATATTAACATGAATAGACACATAAAGTAAGCTTGCCTTAGCGTGAATCTGTAAAGGGCTACAAACCAGCCTGGTACTGAAGCCTGCATGCGTGAGAACTAAAATTTCCATCAGTTCTGTTGATGGACCTAGAAACTAATAGTTTGATTTAGACATGTTTCTCTCTCAATGTACAGTGAACTTTACATTGCTTACCTAGGACTCACACAGTCGAAATATTGTGGTCTTAAAATGTTGAGAATTTCCTCGTGTGTGTGTGTGTCATGCATATGTGTGCATATTTCAATGTAGGAGAGTAAGTGTATGCATACATGTGTACACGCATGTGGAGACACTAGGTGGATGCTGAGAAAAATTCATTGTCTGTCTTCCACCTTAGTCACAAGCTCTGGGTCTCTCAGAGCAGAGCTGCTGATGAGGCTAGTCTGCTGCACCGTTTGTTCCGAGGATTCCCTGTCTCTGCTCTCCTAGGATAGACTTAGAGGAGTTCCTCCATACCCACTCAGCATGTGCCTGATTTCTGAGGATCTGAACTCCCCTCCTCGGATTGCACCTTGATCACTGAGCCACTGTGATTATTCCTAGTCCTAATAATAAGTTCTAATATATCTATTATACTGAGAAATGTTCATGGACATTGACTCTGATATAAGAAATTGAATCTGAAACTGTAGCAAAGAGAAAAAAAATCATTAGTTTTCATTTGTCAGTTCAGCCAGCTCTGTGAAAACTGCCTTCCTCTGTTTTTGCCTTTTTATTAATTAACCATATCCTGAGTGTTAAAACCAATGAGTCATTTGTAAAATGAATCTATTTTCATATGGCATCATTTCTAGTCTGATCATTTTGTACTCAACAAACAAAGCACAAATTAATTAATCATGTTTCCTAAGGATATGCACTCACCCCATGGGGTAATATTAGAAGTACTTCTTACTTTAGTTTATAATAACTTAATCTATGGAAAACCCATTGTGTTTTAGTAAATGAGAGGATATTGTGGTGTGTTGTATTTGCATTGTGTATTATTTTCCATTTGTAACTGGTAAGGGTTTGAGAATTGAGAATTATCTAGTTGAAGTTTGTTCATAAGGAGTGTGCTGAAAGGGGCTGGGAAGGAAGCTCACTCAGTAAAGTGCTTGCCTGACAAGCATGGAGATCTCAGTTCTATCTCCAGTCTATCATGTATCAAAGCCAGATTTCTTGGAACATGCTCATAACTGCAGCATTAAGGATGCAGAGACAAGAAGGTCTGTGGGAATCCCAGTTTATGCAAAGTGGTGGGCTCCAGATTTAGTGAGAGACCTCTCAAAAATGAGAATAACCTAAGATCACACCTGATGTCAACCTCTGACCTTGACGTTCATCTGCGAACACTTGCACATGTGTGTGTTTCAACATATATTTGGGTAGTTAGATCACCCTTGGGGCCGCATTGTCCTGGAAGATACCCTACCTTCACATAAACAAATATGGAAAGCTCTTTCTCCCTGGGGGATGTGTACATAGGCACAGTGCTTGGCAAGGGTCTTGCTCTGGGAGAGTATTGCTCAGGTAGTGAATAAGCTCAGTGCACATTTGCTTTGAGGCTCCTTTTATTTCCTGCACTAAATTGACTTGGTAGAAAATACATTGCATAACTGTAATGTCCTGATGTGTCTACAAGCAAAATGTGGTGCAGTTGACCCTTCGTAGCGGCATAGCCACATCCGCAGACTATTTCTCAGGAAGCACACAGTGGAGGATGGATATATTTCTTGATTACTCCATGACAACATATGATTTTACTTGTTTCTTTGTGTAGCCTATAATTTCGACTAAAAGCAAAAGTCTTGAATGTGTCATTAGAAACTTAAACAGTTTTCTCTTTTTTTTAAAATCAGAAATGGACTTGTTTCACGTGTAAGTGCATGTGTTGCTGATACTAGATGCCACATCTGCCAGTCCATCTCAGGGCTTCATGCATGCCAGCTTAACACTCCCAGCTGAACTATATCTCTAGGCCAAAACATTACAGTTGGAATTGAGATTTTAGTTTATAATTAAATTTATTCCCATTTGTTAATCAAGGTATAGTTTTTTTTTCCGGGCATCTCATTAGGTGCTTATAATATGGTTGTGATACACATTTATTTGTGTTTGTATGTATTCAGTTAAATGAAAGATGTCCTTAAAACACAATGCAAATCAACTGGAAGGTTGGCCCAGCATTTAAGAGTTTTTCCAGAGGACTAAAGTTTGGCTCTCAAAACCAACATCAACAGTTCACCTATAATGCATGTTCCATAAGGTGCTTTATCCTCTCCTGGCCTCTGTGGTACCTATGTACATGTGTGTACATAGACAGACAGACACCCACACACACAGAGTGTGCATGTAAAAAGTAATAAATCTTACAAAATAAAATCTGGGCCTAGGGGCCTTTTGTGAGACTGATACTCCAATCAAGTACCATGCATGGAGATAACCTAGAACAGATGTAGCCCATGACAGTTCAGTGTCCAAGAGGGCTCCCTAGTAATGGGAGCAGGGACTGTCTCTGACATGAACTCAGTGGTTGTCTCTTTCATCACCTCCTCCTGAAGGAGTAACAGCCTTACCAGGCCACAGAGGAAGACAATGCAGCTAGTCCTCATGAGACCTGATAGGCTAGGGTCAGATGGAAGGGGAGGAGGACCTTCCCTATCATTGGACTGGGGGAGAGGCATGGGTAGAGAAAAGGGAGGGTAGGTGGGATTGGGAGGGGAAGAAGGAGGGATGTACAGGTGGGATTCAAAGTGAATAAACTGTAATTAATAAAAATAAAAAATTAAAAATCATAAAAATGTTATTTACTTTTTCATGTTACTACCAGGAAAATTACATATTTCTTACTTTGCTAATATTCTGCTCATTTTAGACTATACTGGTCTAGAACAATTCCAGCTGTAAGAATTAAGAAATTCAGCTGGATTCTATATGTTCTCTGCCGATACCTGCCAATATTTAAAGTCATTTATTTAAAAAGTGTCTCCTTTGTCTGAGCTAACCACAGTCCCTGGATGACAACTGCTTCAGCACCCGTAGAGAACACTAAAGTTATCCCATCACTTGTGACTTCTTATATTCATGTGAGACAAAAACATTTCACTATGTTTGTGTTCTGGATATTTATAGTCTTCTCCAAACCATGTGCTAAGCAAAAAGAAATGGTAGCTGAGACTTCCTGCCGGATTTTATTCAGTACTCAGAGCACATGGTGTTCAGTGCTAGGAATATGTTTGCTGTTAGGTGATGAGTAGAGAGCTGAGAGGTAAACAAGATGACTGCTCATGACCAGCTTATACCGTTCCTGAGTCCTACCACACAAAAACTGGCACATCTAGTCCTTGCTGCTCTAATCACACAAGGAAAGGGAAACAGCCTAGATGTTCAACAGATTAATGAACAACAAAATTATGATAATATGTGTATGTCTGTAGTAGAATTTTATTTATCTGATAGAAAAATGAAATTAAGAAATGTGCAGGGAGATGAGTAGCACTGGAAAGCATCATCTTAAATGAGGATACACAAACTCAGAAAGACAAACACAAACGGCCTTTCTCATAGCAGGTCCTAACCTCTAACTCTGCAAAGGACAGCAAACTATAAAAGGGCCCTTGAGACTACAAATGAAATGATATGTGGAAGTGAGATAGAAGAGTAGAGAAAAGTGGAAGAAGGAATACAAGGGCCTGGGGACCAGGGAATGGAGAGCAGGGAATGCGGTGGGAGCAGCCAGGAGAATTGATCAAAACTGTGTAGGAAAATATGTGACAAGTATATTTAAACACCATACGGAAACATATTAATTTGAAAGTTAATTTATACAATTGAAATTAAAATAAAAGAGTCAATGCCAACAAAATAAATATGCCCCGAAGATATTTATTACTTCATGGGCCTAAGTGTGCCTTAAAAGTGTTATTGAAGCTACTACTTGTTTTTGGGAAGGGATTGCTGTATTGAGTCAGTTTTGTTGTGTAAACAAATAGCAATGCTTAATCAATGTGATATTTTTGGTGCCATATTCTATTATTCATGTTTGCATAAAGAACTGTGTTCTGAATTTATATGGCTCAATTGGGTCTTATTGTATGTAAAAGTCCATTCTGTGTGGATAATTAGTACTCATTCCCAGACAGGAAAAGAACAGGGAATAATAAGCTGCTTAGGGGTTGAGACAACCATCATTCTTATGAATGGCCCTAGTACAGTGGTGTGTGACAGTACACCTCACTACCAAGCTGTTACATTGTATCTTTGTTCAGGTGGCTTGATTTCCTATTAGTGTGGTGGTTCCTGTGATTTATTTTCAAAGACATGGTCTAGTTACATATATCAGAGTCGGCTGTCTTTCTCATGCCAGTCCTATCAGGTGGTGGAATTAAGTTTGACACAGTATCTGGGAAGTTCAGTTTTTCCACTCAGAGCTCTGAGCATGCTCAGTCATGGTCAAGGTTGTGGTGTAGTAAATTATCTTTGACTCTTGCCAATGCAACCAAATGCACTTTTATGTCCTCATGGTGATCCTTTACTCAACATGAGACTGGGGTACTTGATTGCTATCAGACAGTGTTACATAGTATTGAGTTGCTATCGTGGAGTGTATGTCCAGACAGAAATAGGGCTGGTGAGTAGAACTTTTTTACAGCTTAAATATTTATTACATTTATTTATTTACTGTGTCTCGATGTGTGTGTTTGCATGCTGCATATCACAACACGTGTGGAGCACAGAATTGACCTGTATGAGTCAATAACCCTCCTCTTCCATGAGTTCTCGGGAGTCAAGCAGAAGGTTGTCAGACTTATGCACAAGGGCATTTCCCTGAGGGGCCACCTCTCTGGCCTGTAAGCGGTTTTCACCATCTGCGCTCTGCTTCAAGTACTATAATCTTGCATATGGTAATCAATCAAGAATATAGAGAGTGATGATATGCCCAAGAATTTCCACATAACTCTCTTATCAGAATTTTATGATTAAAAAATACAGTTAAAAAAAACTAAATTATATGGTCCTTTATAATGAAAATTCTAGGTAATCATAGAATTATTTAAAACATTATTTTCCTAATTAAGTGACAATACTATCCAATATTGATAAGACATTTATGATACATGAAGAGTTCACACGT
The DNA here is from genome assembly GCF_907164565.1 of Psammomys obesus. Taxonomy (NCBI): domain Eukaryota; kingdom Metazoa; phylum Chordata; class Mammalia; order Rodentia; family Muridae; genus Psammomys; species Psammomys obesus. The sequence continues at coordinate 62,341,469 of NW_026585504.1, read as the reverse complement.
TATGTTCCCCTAAATCCATTGAATGGCATAATTGTATCTTATTCTTAGATGTAGATCCCTAATCATCCTCGGTTTTTGACTGTGAAACCCAGTGCTTCCCATGTCTGCAAAGTTTTCATCTGAATTTAAATGTAATGTGCTGCTGAGAGGAAGTTCCAAGACCTTATGAAGTAGTGCCTTAGCCAAGTAATCAAGAAAATTGAATTTCTCCTGAGCAGTCTTGTATTATCTCCTTGTTAAGTATCTGGTGGTACTTTCCAAAATTGAATTTCCTATTTGTTTCTTAACTCTCTTCTGTTGCTATTCAAGGCTTCCAAGTATTTCCTGCACTAAGACATGATTTTTCTTTGTCTTTGTAAGAGCCAAGAACACTACTTAACACGAGGATATTCCTTCATATTTCTTCATTTTGATTATGGTACATCATTAGAAAATACTGAAGCCGTATACACCTGTCTATATAACTTAATTTACTATCATCTAAACTGGCCTTTTTTTACCTTTTAAATGTAATCTCCTGCTTTTGATATCTATTGCAATCACCCTTCTGAATGAGGATTGAGCATCTTCCCTGTAGTCTTCCTTCTTGTTTAGCTTCTTTAGGACAGTATATTTTAGTATGTTTATCGTATAGTGTATGTGTAATACTTATGCGTGAGTGTAAGTGAATATAGTGAGTATATACTATCTTATACACTCATAAGTGAGGATATACCATGTGTGTCTTTCTGCTTCTGGGATAGCTCAATCAGGATGATCTTTTCTAGTTCCCACCATTTGCCTGCAAATTTCCTGGTTTCCTTGTTTTTTAATTGCTGAGTAGTATTCCATTGTGTACAACATCAGAAGCAGAAGAAGACAGGGAACAGGACAGGAGCCTACCACAGACAGCCTCTGAAAGACTTTATTGAGAGAGGAATCTAAACAGAGGCTGATACTCATAACCAAACTTTGGGCAGACTGTATGGAATTTTATGAAAGACGGGGGACATAGAAAGACCTGGAGGAGACAGGAGCTCCAAAAGGAGAACAATGGGGGGGAAAAAAGAAAACTAGGCCTGGTGGCCCTGCAGAGACAGATACTCCAACCAAGGATCATGCATGGAGAGGACCTAAAACCCCTGCTCAGATGTAGCCCATAGACTCAGTCTCCAAGTGGGTTCCCTAGTAAGGAGAGCAGGGTCTATCTCTGGCATGAACTCAGTGGCAAGCTCTCTGATCACCTCTCCCTGGAGGTTGCAGCCTTGCCAGGCCACAGATGAAGACAATGTAACCAATCATGATGAGACCTGATAGGCTCGAGGCAAACAGAAGGAGAGGAGGACCTCCCCTATCAGTGAGCTAGGGACATATGGGGAGAAGAGGGAGAGAGGGCAGGATTGGGAGGAGACAAGGGAGGGGGCCACAGCTGGGATACAAGGTGAATAAATTGCAATAAATAATAATTAAAATTTAAAAAAATAAAAATAAATAAATAAATATCATCTTCAAAATTTACACTTGAGAAATTCACTATGAATTTTGAGAAATTGAGACATTCATTATGAATTTTGCCAATGATGTTGAATTTCAAATATGAATTTCAAACTATGAAATTTCAAATTTCAAAATTCAAATTTCAAAATATGAATTTCAATATGAATTTCAAACTATGCAGTAAACTTAACACTCAATCAAAGATGGCATATTTTAATACCTAGTCATTCTTCATGATGCTTTATATTCACACCTGGGGATGTTCCATTATCAGTTCATTCCTCAATCCACCCCTACTCATTTTGCATCTCATTATACACCATCTATTAGAAGAGGAAAAAAACTATTAAAAGTAGTAAACAAACATGTTGGGTTTTGTTTTTTTTTTTAAAAAAAAAAAGAAAAATCACAAAGAAACAGCACAAAAAAGAGAGGGGGAAAGAGAGAGAGAGAGAGAAATTGAGTAAAGTTTTCCACAAACAATGTCTTAATGTTTCAAGAAAGTCTATATTTTGTATTACACCCTGTCCATAGTTGTCTTCATTGGACACAAAAGAGACTATTAATTCACACTGTGGAAGAACATTGACTGAAATAGTCTTCATATCCCTCACCTCCTTTTCTTTCCCCTTTTATTTTATTTTCCCCTTTTATTTTCTTCCTTTAATTTTAAATTTTGTCTTTTGAGAACTTCATACATGAGCACTCACTCTTTATATCACACCTTCTCCTGCTAACACTTCTCTCCTTCTTTCTTCCTCTCTCCCTCCCTCCCTCTTTCTCCATTCCTTAATATCAGATCTTAAAAATCCCAGGCTGTCCTTGAACTTCTGATCATCCCACAACATCTCTCAAGTGTGAATACAGGCATGCATCACTACCCCCAGTTTATTAGTCTCTAGAAATGGAAACAAGGGCTTTATGTTTGTGAAACAAGCACTCGACGTACTGAACCTCATCCCAAAGCTCTGAAACTTTTTCTTGTGTACTATCAGCAAACTTTCTTAGGCCCCAATTTTTCTGTTAATTCACTTTTTGTGTACACACTGAGGCTTTTGCAATGTTTTCCAAATGTAGCTGACAGTAACTATGATCCTAGACCCCAGGAACATATATGCTTCTATGTCTATTTAAAGGTAACTCCAGGGACTCATATATCTATAAACTATTTCTAATGATTTCCATGATGAAAATTTGTATAAATTTCAGAGAAGGCTTTTCAAAAAGTGGAGAAAGAAAACTTGAGGTCATAAGAAACAAACTAGTCAATGTTGAATACTGGAAATCACCAATCAGACACATAAATTTAAAAAAAAAATCATCCTACATCCTTCAGTTGTTCATAATACTTCCTTGATCTTTTTCTCATTTGTATTCATTATTGTCAATTTTGTACAATGTATTTTGATAACATTCACTCTTCTTTATAATCTTCTCACATCTACTACTACTTCTCTACCTGCACAACTTTGAATCTTTTTTAAAAAATTTCAAGTAAAGAAGTGCGCTCCACATGTATTCTTAGATATGCGGCCTTTCAACAGAGTGTGTTCACCCTACAGGGGTCATAACCTTAAAGAAAGGTGACTCTCCCTCTCTCAGCAGCCATCAATTGCAAATACATAGCTTCTTAGCTAGGAGTAGGGCACGCCTCTCTTTGTTGGGAGATCGATTGTGCAGGTCTTGGGCATACCATCAGAACACCATGAGTTCACAGCTGCAACTGCCCTTTTATGTCCATAAATACTGCTGCCTGAACTAGTGTTTGTTTATTTATTTATTTATTTTTATTTAATGCAATCTCAGAGGGACCCAGGCCAATAAAGTTGTACTACCCGCCTTAGGCTGAGTCTGTCTACCTGAATTAACTTAATCTAGAAGCTCCTTAACACATACACCTGGAGTTCTGTCTCCTAGCTACCAAGTTGACAACATGAACCAGAACAAACAAACATATATCCTCCACTGCAGTTGTTACTTCTATGCTTCAAACTTACCGCTGTCCTAACGGGGGGGGGGTCATTTCCCAAATCCCTCATCCCTTGTCTGCTCAGTTCAGTGTTTTAGGGAATGATGTGGATGACATTTTCCAGACTGACTTGGTTTGTTTGAGCTTTGAGCAAAATATTTGGATGCTTCAAGAACATTGTGTTTTTAATATTAACTGGGCTAGTGTGGGCCACGTTCCAGCCCAGATGAATATACATGAAGTGGTAGAAGAAGAGAATTCATTCCTCCTGTATTTGAGTTTGCTACCATCAGAGACCTTACAGAAGAGGTCAGACGGACTTTTATGATGAGAAGCAGTTGAATGTTGCCTTCACTATGGGGGAAAGCAACTTTCTTCAGATATTAATGTCACCATTAAAGTAATTGCTTTGTAAGCTCTGTCCCCAGAGTTTCATTTCCTGTTGAACAACAAACCTTTCTCGTCACCTTAGTATTCAGCTCATTTTTCATAAGCCATGTATAAAGAACACATTAATCTTTATAGATGTCTGACTGTATTTTTATCCCAAGGTTAGTTATTGTCAAATCTTTTCAGCCCAAAGCTTTTCCCCTTGACAAGAGTTCTTCTTTATTGACATCTTCAATAACTTCCTGGCTTTAAAAGAAAACCATTTGTTTTACTTGAAGACAGTATCATTACCAGGAAATTTAGGAAAACAAAATTAAGGCACATGTATCCAAATGCACTCAATGCTGTGTTTGGGACCTATAGCTACCCCACCATGGCTAACGTGCTACGCTGAAGTCTTGAGTATGATGATGTTGGAGCAAGTTAACTAAAATTGTAAAACTTCACATAGTAGTTGATGATCAGTGAAAATGGGTACTTATTTGGGGGGGAGAATTGAGGTTTAACTTTTTTTTTAAAATAATGCTGTAAATAAACCTTTCATTCTATAATTTTTGATCTTTTAATAAAATACAATGTTATGAGATTGGCATATGTATTTAAATAGGAAAGATGCAGAGTGTATCTGTTGCAAAAAGATGAAAATGCACTGATCTTATCAGATATTGTGTGTTTTTGGAGGAAGTAGGGGGCAGAAACTTATCTGAGAGGTCAGGAACTGATTAGCATCCAGGAGGCTTTGGGTACAATTCTCAACACTGAGTAAAACAGACATGGTGATGTAAGAATGAAATCCTAGCACTTGGGAGATGGAAGCAGGAGGAAATGTTCAAGGTCAAAACCTCTAAAGTCATTTTCAGTTACAGAAGAGACTTTGAGGCCAGGATAAATATGAAAGATTCTCAAAAATAGCTAATTGGTTAATTCATTAAAGCAAACTTCAAAATTGCATGGCAAGTCTAGTTGGGGAAAGGAAAATGAATACATAAGGATCACATTGTTTAACAAGCACCAAAGATCCATATGGTATTTTAAAATAGACACTGAAATAAGAAAAGTTATTAAACAATTTGTATTGAGCAGTGACTGAATTTTCACTTCAGATTTTTCTTAAATATTTATTTTTATTTATGTATACATGTAACATACACACAATGCACATACATTCCTGTAGTAGCCAGAAGAGTGTCAGATACCCTGGATAAGGATCTGAGGTGGTTGTGAGTTGTCTTCTATGGATGCTGGGACTAAACTCAAGTCCAAGAGTTCTTTTTTTCAGTCTTTTTTTAATTTTTATTTTTTATATTAATTATAGTTTATTTGCTTTGTATCCCAGCTGTATCTCCCTCCCTCATTCCCTCCCAATCCTACCCCCTCCCTCTTCTCCTCCCATGACTCTCTCCAAGTCCACTGATAGTGGAGGTCCTCCTCCCCTTCCATCTGACCCTAGCTTGTCAGGTTTCACCAGGACTGGCTGCATTGTCCTCCTCTGTGGTCTGGCAAAGCTGTTGCTCCCTCAGGGGGAGATAGTCAAAGAGCCAGTCACAGAATTCATGCTCTTATTCACTGAGCCTCCTCTCCTGACTTCACTTCAGTTTGTCATTCAAAAGTAATGTTAGCGCAGGATATGGAGGTGGACACTTCCAGGCTCAGCATTTAGGAGGCAGAGGCAGGAAGATCTTTCTGAGTTTGGAAAGATCAGCCCATCATGGCCAACAAGGTGCATGCCAGTACAGTTGGTGCTACGTTTTGAAACCCTGTTTTTAAAGAAACTAAAATAAAACCAAAACCACAACATAAAAACAAAGCTAAAATGGACAGATTGCATTTTAAGAAGCCAAAGAGCAACTGATTGTGTGATGGTTTCTTTCTTTCATTTTTATTATTTTATATTTTATTATTAGTTCCATTTTATTAACTCTGTGTCCCAGCTGTATCCCACTCCCTCATTCCCTCCCAAACCCTCCCTCCCCCCCCCATCTCCTCCCTGCCCCTTTCCAAGTCCATTGCTTGGGGAGGACCTCCTCCCCTTTCATCTGACCATGGTTTATCAGGTATCTTCAGGGATGGCTGCAAAGTCCTCCTCTGTGGCCTAGCAGGACTGCTCCTCTCCTGGGGGGTGGGGAGGTCAAAGAGCCTGCCATTGAGTTCCTGTCAGAAATAGTCCCTGTTCCCCTTACTATGGGTAACCACTTGGTTACTGAGCTACCACTGGCTTCATCCGTGCAGAGGTTCTAGGTTATATCCCTACATGGTCCTTGGTTGAGAGTCAGTTTCAGAAAAGACCCCTGTGCCCAGATATATTTGGTCCTTGTGGAGCTCCTATCCTTTCCACATCATACTAACTCCCCCTTCTTTCATATGTTTCCCTGCACTCTGCCGAAGGTTTGGTCATGAGTCTTTGTATCTGCTTTGATACACTGCTATGTAGAGTTTCTCAGGGGCCCTCTGCGGTAGGCTCCTGTCCTGTTACTTGTTTTCTCATATGTCCAATGCACCTCCCATTTGTATTTTTAAGTGAGGATTGATCATCTTACCCTGGGTCCTCTTTCTTGTTTATCTTCTTTAGGTGTATAGATTACATTAGGTTTAGCATATCTTATAGGAATATATGAGTGAGTATATACCATGTGTGTCTTTCTCCTTCTGGGATAGCTCACTCAGAATTATCTTTTCTAGATCCCACCATTTGCATGCAAATTTCATGATTTCCTTGTTTTTGATTGCTGAGTAGTATTCCATTGTGTAAAAATATCACAATTTCGGTATCCATTCCTCCGTTGAGGGATATCTGGGTTGTTTCCAGATTCTGGCTATTACAAATAAAGTTGCTACAAACATGGTTGAGCAAATTTCTAACAGAGAGCTGGTGTCATTGGTATTTGGTGCCTGAAATCATTTAGAGAACAACTTTAAAAAAAAGCAAAAGAAAACAATATATCAGAGACAGTCCTTGTTCCCCTTACTAGGGTACCCACTTGGATACTGAGCTTCCATGAGCTACATCTAAACAGGGTTTTTTGTTATATCTAGGTTGTAGTATCAGTCTCAGAGAAGACCCCTAAGGCCCAGATTTCTTGGTTCTGTTGCTCTCCTTGTGGAGCTCCTGTCTTCTCCAGGTCTTTCTATCTCCCACTTCTTTCATATAATTCCCTGCACTCTGCCCAGTTTGGTTATGAGTCTCTGCATCTGCTTTGATACATTGCTGGGATTGGGAGGGAATGAGTGATGGGGCTACAGCTGGGATACAAAGTGAATAAACTGTAATTAATACACAAATAAAAATTTAATTAGAAAACAATATAAATATTTGAGGTTCCTCTGTAGATGACAGATAAAATTTAAAAGTCAAATGGCAAATTGGTTAAAATTGACATTGTATCCATGAAAAATTTATAATCCACAATATGAAAAGAACATTTCAATATCAAGAACAACAACAACAATAAATTCCTAAAGAAGAAACAGGAAGTAGCGGACAGTATAAGAATAACAGAGTACTAGACATTATTTTGTTGCAGCATGAATTTCAGGGGGTAAAATCCTTTCAGCACAGAAATATACATTCTTCTCATCTTTTTGTCAAATTACTCAATAAAAGGAAACAAAATGTGTCATGGTAAACATGTTTGTTTATTTTGATTTGTTTGTTACTTCCTAAGGTTATCAAAGTATAGTTTTTAAAAAGTCTCAGAATTCTTTATTCTTTGAAGAAAACTACAGAAGTCTCAATATATTAATATATAAATACCTAAATAAATATAATTTCATCAAGATTATATTTATTATAATTATATTAATACTTGAATACTCCTTCAGCCCTGATAGATATTAATTATCTATTCAGATTGAATGTGAAGTTTTTCTAATACAGAACACAACCTGTTTAGACATTTTCCCTTGCTTACTACTCAGACTTTTGTTGAAGACACTAACCAGTTGCAATTTGAATAGCTTTGTACTTTTCTTCTGGTGAAACGCTTTCAGATTGACCTCAGGTAAAGATATTCTGCATATTTTGTACTTCAGTCATAATTACAAATGGGTTAAAATATATATACATATTACTGATATATAGACTTTTATATATTTATATATGTTATGTATTATATAAATTTAGACTTTATATGTAAGACATTGAAGATGTTGTCATGGTGTGATCGCAAGCTCCTAAGGTGAGCTCTTCTTGAAGAGAGCTTTCTTGGAGAGAGGTGGGACTGCCTTGTACAAACAAGGAAGTCCTAATGGGAAAGCTGGATAATTCCTCAGGAGCAGTGGAATTCATTACTTTTGTTGGTTTCTAGTGTTTACTGTGGGATTCCATATCAGGTAACACAGACCACACATATGCCACAAGTCACAGAAGCAGACAGTTTAACATACACACATAAAAATATTCTGGCTACTGTCAAACCCACCTTTGCCTATCTTTGCCCTACTACTTGCAATCTACTTCCCATATACGTCCCTTTCTCACATTCTTGTCTTAGTATTTTATCTCGTGACCCAGAGTTTAAACAGGGAAATCTGTATAACTGTAGGTTTCAAAGTATCCAATGAAATCTGGCTGGCTTATTTGTGAGTGTACGAAAACAATGATTCTCTTCCAGAATCCACAAGTAGGTGGTGAATAGAGTTTGGTTTGATCCTATGAGTCCATTCCTAATCCATGCTTGATTGACAGCAGGTATAGGCTTCCACTGGCCTGGTACTGGCAACTATAGTTGTTCTGAAGTCATAATGCCAATGGCTGTGTCATTACGAGAATGCAACCCTTCACAGCCTTTTCTACTGTCTTCTGATGCTTACATTCTTTCTGCCCTCCTAACTTTCCTCCTCTCCTTTGTAGTCCCCAGGATAAGAATTAAGGTTGGGCATATGTCTTTCACTCTGCCCTAAATTTGTTTCTACATCTAATTTATAGGAAGTGAGACAATGTTAGAATTTATTTCCATGTAAATTGAAAACCTATTTATGCTGACAGTAATTGACCTTTAAGAGCTGTTCAGATTATCCAAGGCATTTTTTCAAATGATGGTAAGGGAGAAATAGCTTAATGTCAATTGATGTGGAAGTCACACATTTGCATTAATTAGTGAAAAAAAGGTCTAGCAGGTGGGAATATTTTATTACAAAGGGGGACATTTTAGATGAGGTTGTGCTTTGAGTTAGCAATACATTGTGGTGAGAGTTACATGTTACATGACTAGCATTAGAACTATGGGTGTGGAAGTACTCACTCAGTTCTCATGTCAGGGTACCATGAAGGCAAAGTAAGGCACTGTGGTGGTAAAGTGGGTACTGTAAATCACAGTTCAGTACTTGAATAAAAAATAGGGCTTCGTGTTGGCACCTTAAAACACCCTAAGGGCACATTAGTTCTCTGTGATGGAGTACATGGATATGATGAGATGGCAGTGCATGGTAGGATGAGAGCCAAAGAGGGCATTTGGATAGAACAGCTGAAACTTGTGAAGGAGCACTACGCCACAGTCAGTTGTTTCAGTAGGAGACTGTATGAGGAGAATGTGGTGACTTTTACAATAAAGACCACATACATTATCAGCGTGCTGTGAACATACAGTTAGGCTCCGTGATGCCACAGAAAAGCACTGTTGACACTGTAAAACAATGTGATGGCAAGATCAAGCCTCTTGGTGGCACAATGGCATATTGTTATGGCAGAGTGTGGCATCAAACACCTGATTGCTGTGATAGCAAAATAGAGCATTGTGCTAGCTTGATTGGGCATAGTGGTGCCACAATACAGCATGTGGTGACACAATAGGGCATTGCGATAGACCGACAGAGTATGCTTATAGCACAGCTGGCCACTGATGACACCCAGGACACATGGATGGCACAACATGGTATAGTGATAACCCAGGAGAATATTGTCATATTACCTTAGGGACCTGTGACAGCACAAGAGTATACTTTGATGGCACCACTGGGCATGATGAAGACATAATAGAAAACGTGGTGGGACAGTAAGTACCTATGGAGACACAGTAGGGTACTTTGGTTTTTCAAAACATTGTAATGACACACCATGCTCTAGTAATGGTAAAATATGACAAAATTACAGTGGCTTAACAGAGCACTGTAATAGTACATGGGGCATATACATGACACAATAGAGAAGTGTATTGACACAGTAGGAGTTTGGAAGGCACAATGTCTTAGTTTGGCTTTTATCACTGTGAAAAAACACTATGACCAAGACAACTTTTTTTTTGAGGTTATTTTTATTTTTATTTTTTTTATGTATTACAATTTATTCCCTTTGTATCCAAAGTGTAGACCCCTCCCTCATCCCATCCCAATCCCACCCTCCATTTCTCTTCTCCTCCCATGCCCCTCTCCAAGTCCACAGATAGGGGAGGTCCTCTTCCCCCTCCATCTGATCCTAGCCTATCAGGTCTCATCAGGACTGTTTGCACTGTCTTCCTCTGTAGCCTGGTAAGGCTGCTCCCCCTTCACAGGGAAGGTTATCAAAGAGCCAGCCACTGAGTTCATGTCAAAGACAGTCCCTGTTCCCCTTTCTAGAGAACCCGCTTGGAGACTGAGCTGCCATGGGCTATATCTGTGCAGGGGTTCTAGGTTATCTCCATGAATGGTCCTTGGTTGGAGTATCAGTCTCAGCATAGATCCCTGGGATCAGAGTTTTCAGTTCTGTTGCTCTCCTTGTGGAACTCCTGTCCCCTCCAGGCAATTCTTATAAGGAAAAACATTAAATTGGGTCTAGCTTTCAGAGGTTTAGTTCATTAAAATCACGATGCTGAGCATCAGGAAGCATTCAGCATTCAGACATGGTGCTGGAGGAGCTAACAGTTGTATATCTTGATCTGACTGGGTAGAACTTGAGCATAGGAGACCTCAATGTTCACCCCCACAGTGACACTCTTCCTCCAACAAAGCCATACCCACTCCCACAAGGCCACATCTCCTAATAGTGTCACTTTACACGGACCAAGGATTCAAACACATGAATCTATGGGTACCATATCTATTCAAACCACCATACATGATGACTGGGTTTTGATACCCAAATAGCAAATGTGATACTGTGATGGCACTATGTGGCACTGTGTTATCACAGTGGGGACATTGTGATGACATAATAAGACCTAGGAATAACAAATATGGCGTTGTTGTGGTACAACATAATGTTCTGATATCACAAGAGAGTGAGACATGGCAGTTCATCGACACAGTAGAGCACTTAAAGGCTCAACTGAGCACTCTAACGAATAGAAGGTGAGGGTGATAATACAATAGGAAACTCAAGAAGCATGACAGGACCCTGTCATAGCATAATAGAGCATTGTATTGATAAAACAAAACACTCAGCTAGAACATTAAAGCACCGAATACACCACAGGATGCTTGATGGTACAACATGGCATTTTGATAGGCCAAGAGAGATTGTCATGCTTTGATTGCACCACTCAGCAGAGATGACAAAGTAAGACAATGTAATAGAGCTATGGGACAATATAACAGTGCAATGGCTCACTTTGTTAGCACAGAAGTACATTGTTATTATGGTGATGGCAAAATATGGTATTGCCCTGATACAACAGAACGCTATAACACAATAGGTCACAGACATGGCATAATAGGACACTGTACTGACACATGAAAACACATGAAAGCATGACTTGGAGTTGTGATGATCAAACAGTAAATGGGAAGGGACAACAGGACACCACAATGTCACAATACTGTTATAATGGTACTATAGTGCACTGTGATGACAAAATAAAGCATTACATTGACCTGATAGAGAACACTCATGATACAACAGGGCACTGTGGCAGCATAAGAAGGCACTGTGATGAGCAAGTGAGCAAAGCGGTGGCACAAGACCCTCATGAGAAAACACAGTGGTATAATGATTATACAGGATTTTTAAGGTAGTATAGAACACCGAGATGGCATAAAAATGCACTGTAGAGGCACAGTAGAGTGCTGGGAAGGTGTAATTGGAACAAATGTGCAATGTGACGCTACAATGAAGATAGTAATATAATGCATTATAATGTTAAATATGTTGTGGTGATGTGATAATGTGGCACTATTATGGCACTATAGGACATTGTTTTGGCACAGCATGATAGAGCAATTGTCAATAGGAAATGATGATCACACAAAGGGCTTTACGTTGGTACAATGAATGGTACATCATTGTAATTGCACTATTGAACATTGTGATGGCACAATAGGGTACTGATGATACCACAGGGCACTTTAGTGGCACAGCATGTCATGGTGAAATTCCAATAGACTAATGTCATGGCACAATAGGGTCCTGTGAGGATACAACAGTCTTTTGTTATGCTATACTTGAGCACAATAGTGACACAGAGAAAATTGAAATGGCACAAAAAGGCATTTAGACAGGATAGAAGACATTGTAATGACACAAAATTGCATGATATTGGCAAAATAGGAGATTTTAGTGTCATGCCAGAGAACTGTAACAGCAAAATAGGGCACAAGTATGGCACAATATGACACTGCATTGACATAATTAATCCTAAAAGTTAAACGTGATAGTACAACAGGTTGCTGGCCTAACAGAGTACTGTGATGCCACAATAGAACACTGTGTGGGCACAATAGAGCTCTGTGGTGACACAGGAGGAAACTCTGATGGACAATATGAGCACAATAATGTGGTCTTATGACACAATAAGACAAAGCATTGTGATGGTTACAGAGGACTGTTATAAAAATATAAGGCACAACGATGGTACAAAATGACACTGTCATGGCAAAACATTGCAATGCGAAGAGAGAATACAGCATTGTCAAGGCGTATTTGGACATTATAATCACAAATTTCAGTCCTTGGATGGCACAACACTATATTGTGATGGCACACTTGATCATTGTGATAGCATAGTAGATCAAGATGTTGGTACAATTTGGTATTATAAGGCTATATTATGTCACTGTGGTGGTAAAATTGGACGTGGGGATGGCACAAAATGGCATTGTGATGGCATGACGAGACATTGATGTTCTAAAAAGCTGCTCAGGGATGGCATTTTGAACACTGTTATGACAAAACATTGAATTGTGATGACCCAGTAGACCATTATGATGGAAGAATATGTCACTCTCATGGCACAGTAAGTTAGTATACCTATATGTCATGGCAATTTTATGGCATAATAGAGCATTCCCATGACAATGGGACTTTATGTCGGCATAAGAGAGCACAGTGATATGTAAAAGTAACTTATTTGCCTGGTGCAGTTGCCATCTCAGAGGCTTACTGCCTCTGTCTGCTAACCTAGGCCTAGTCCTGGAAGCTTCTAGCCTCCATACAATCTAATCTGGGCCTAGAATGTTTTCAACCTCTGATTCTTAGTGTTGAAAAAGCTCACCCATTCTAGCTCTTTCTGAACACTGGCTAGCTGGTTCAAATCAGCTCTTCTGGCTCAAACTCTTCTCCAAGCAGACTAATTCAAACTGAATTCTCTCAGCTAGACTGATTTGCTCTGCTTGATCTCAAACTAACTCTATCAGTCTATTCTAATCTGGCCCTTTCTCATCCTCTGGTTTATTCTGTCTTCAACTGTGTCTACCTTATCCTCTCTTCAACCTGTCTTTGTAAAACTGCCTTCTCTCTCTGTCTCTCTCCCACCATCATTATTTCTCTCTTTCTGTCTCTCTCTTTGATGTTTTTTCTCAAGTAGCCTCTCTTTCCTCTCTGTTTCTATGAGAGTTGAAGATATCCTATTCTGTCACATCTTTCTCTAATTCATCATTTTGTCTGCCCCCTCAATTAAACATCTCTTTCAAACTTGTGTGCTTCCTTCTACAAACTAAATTTACCTTCATTGTTACGAATTAAAGGTGTGTACTAAGGGTGTGTCAGCATTTCAGCTGGATCACACAGACCTAGAAGATCTTTGGATGTGAACAGAACAGTCATACAGCTGGATTAAAATCCCACTATATATTTCTCCTTTCTGTTTAAGCTAAAACTTATACACAGTTTAAATATTATATCAGAAGAAATTATCAATCCCCAAAACTTAACAGTTCTAATGTCCTTATGAAGATCCATTGATGTGATGATCCTTCATAACTGCATTCCTAATCATCTGTCTTCAGCAACAGTCCAATTCAACATCAAAGTTTTTCAATCTGCCAGTCTGATGAACAATCTGTTCTTCTTCAGCTGGCTTGTTACGCTGTCTCCGTGCAGGAAAATCTGCTTTACTTTCTTCATTTATTGAGTTGTGCCTTTCATGTGGAAGGTTTTCTTATTCAGATTAGATATTTATTAATTTTGATAGAACCCATAGTTTTTCATTACCTGTGAAATATAGGCAAATCCTCTTCCCTTCTTCCCCTGATTTTCATTCTGATGTTAAAACATTTTTAAATTATATAGGTTGATCTAATTCAATAGTTTTTTTTCCCAACAATCCAGTGTCTTTCAGCTAATCTTAGTCCTCCTTTCTGTTATCAAAGTACAATTAGATCTGTATTAATCCACACATAAACGCATAAAGATAATTAGCTGCTTGCATTCCTTGCACAACATCATGCCAGCAAGTCCAACTTCTTATCGATTGTCAGTGGGCTATTCTCATCCTCAATTTCATTAGGTACTACAGGTTCACAATTATGCATTTTCTGTCAGTAGAGCATGAGACTCTTAATTCTAGGGTCATGTGTTCAAGTTCCACATTGGGTGCAAATGTTAATTTTAACAAAATCTTGATCATTAGTCTTTACCAATAAAGATTCAGGAGCCATATGCTATAGTGAAAGGCTGCTAGCTCAGAGAGGCAAAGAAAGCACCCCATTGACCTTCCTCACCAGCCAAAACTCCAAAGCAGTATGTTCCTTCCCCATAATGTCTCAAGAAATCTAAAACTGAATGTTCCTCCCTTCCACTTCTGGTGTGTCTCCCTATCTGTCCCCTTGACTTCCTCTTAATCTCTATATTTTTTTTCTATGTTCACTTCCTGTCAACTTGTTGCTTGTTTTGCCTTTTGACCTAGTGTTCACTTATTTAATCCTATTTTACAGTACTCAAGCAGAAAGCAATTGCATTAAAGGAGTGAGCTAGGACTGAACCATACCACAACTAGAAACATTTTTTTTTCTAGTAAACAACACAACCTCAGGGTTTACAGTGTAATAAAATATCATGCAATTGTGTTGGGACCCTAAGACATTGTTATATCATGACATGGCATTCTAATGACAAGTACAGTTGTGTGTAGTGAATATGGCACTGAAGACACATAAAAGCATAGTGGTGGCAAACTTGGCAGGTAAGAAGCAGGCAGTGTGATGACACAGTAGGACATTGGTAAGGTACCACGTGGCAATATGGAGGCAATATTGAGTATTACATAAGACATTGGTGCGATGATGACTTAGCAAGGTACTGTGATGGAACAATAGACTACTATGATATGAAAATAGGGTATTGTGGGAAATTGAGCATTGTGATTCCACAATAGAATATTGTGATGCCAAAATATAGAACTTTTGTGGCATAATCAACAATTGTGATGCCAAAATATAGCACTGTGATATCACAATAGGGCCCTCTGATGACACATTAGGGCACTGTGATGGCACAACAGATCACAGGGATGTCTCCACGGGGCAATCTGAGGGCACAATTAGCACTGTAAGAGCACGGAAGGGTGTTGTGGTTGCAAAATAAAGCACTGTACTGACACAACTTAATACAGTTATGGCATTAGAACACATTGTCCTGACACAGCAAGGGATGATAACAAAATTGTTTATTTTTTGGTAAAATAAAGGTTTGTGATGGGATAATATGGCACAATCATGACTCTTTGAAGGCATTGTTGGTCATTTTCCTGTGCCTAATGAGGCAATGTGTTTGCATAGTAAGGTGCAAAAACAGGGAAGGATAGAGCACTGTGAAGAAACCTGAACATTGAGATGATAGAGTATGTTAATATGTTCGCATTATCACTGTGATGGCAAAGTGACTACTATGATGACACAATGCAGTTGTCAACAATCACGTAAGACATTGCAATGCCAGATATGGCATGTTAATCGCACAAAAACAGCTACGGCTTAATAACACACTGATATCAGAGAACATGGGATTGTGATGTTACTGTTGAGCACCATGATGGCACAATATAGAACAGTGCGTTGTCACAACACAGCATCATGATGTGAAAATATGGAACTGAGATGGCAAAGAAGGACATGGGGTTAAGGAAACCATGAAGGTACAACTGGACATTGCCATGACACACTACAGCAGTATGCTGGTAATACTGTTAACTGTAATGGGATTTTGGGCACTGTGACGTCAACAAGCGTGAGGCACAGACACGGAACAATAAACAGCAGTGAAAGCCTGATATGGCTGTGTTGTGACAAAAGGTGAGTTCTGTGGTACGTCAAGGTGTTGTGATGATACATTAGGGCAACTGGATGCCACAATAATGTACCAGGATGGTAGTCATATCAACTATAGCACAAATCACAAGCGTTTGGCACAGTAGAACATTGGAAAGACTTTACAGAAAAAGGATTGCACTGCTAAACACTCGTGGTATATTAGGACACCGTGACAACAGGGCACTGTGATAACAAAACAGAAGACTCTGGTGGCACAACACAGCATTGTTAAGGGAAAAGTAGAGCAATGTTATGCCACTATAGGTCGTTTTCATGTCACAATAGGGCATTGAGATAGAATTCTAGGGAGCAAGGGTGGACAGAAGGACATCTTTTAGCACAGTAAAACATTTTGATGGCACAATAGAACAGTGGTGACACTTTGATACCTGGAAAATAGTATTCTGAGAGGAAGAGGAGTATTTTCACGGCACAGAAAGGCCCTGTAGTGGCATAGATGTGCACTGTAATGACACAGTTGAGTGTGGTAATGAGGAGATTATTGTGGACATCAGGGCATAGTATAGGGTCAATTAAGCATAATAGTAGCACAATAAGGCATTGTGATGGCACAGCATTATATGATAATGGCAAAATAAATTACTGTGTTAGTACAACAGAGCACCGTAATGGCACAGTAGGGCACAGACATGGAACAACAGAGAACTGGAACTACAGTAGAGGACAGATGAGCTGTAATGACCAAAACACACAACAGGCCACCATGATGTCACAACTAAGCCATGAGATGATACAATAGGGCATTGTGATGGCATGACAGTGCATTTTAATGCCACAATAGGGCACTGTGATGGCCTAATAGAGCACTATGTTGCCATAGTAAAGTATTGTGATTATATATCAGGGCACTTTATAGGACCAACAGTACAAAGTAATGTTACAACAGGGGACTGTGGTGGCACCAGAGGGCTGTAATGGTGCAATGTAAGTCACTATGATGATGCCATTATACGGCACTATGATGATAAAATAGAGAATGGTGGTTTACAATAGGTCCCTGTGATGTCATACTGGGGCAATGTGATGACCCATCAGAGCAGAATGATGACCCAGTTAGGCACGTGATGGTACAATATAGCATTTGGATGGCAAAATAAGGCATGGCCGGGGGGAAAAACATCTTTTTTAGTAGCACAATAAGTGACAGACATGGAGCAATAGAGAATTTTATTGGCACAATAGAAGATTTTAAGGCATGACTAGACATTATGATGACCGAAAACTAAATTTGATTATACAAGTCACTATGATGTCACGTGGAAATGTGTTTATTTTTATGTCATGACAGAGTTTGTCACGTGAGAACATTGTGATGTCAAAACACAATATTGTGATTTTAGGTCACTCATTTTTAGTTCACTGTTATGGTAAATTATGACATTATGATCATACAACATGGAATGATGACAACACATTAGGACACTTGGATGGTGTAACAAAAGTCTACCATACTACAATACTATCCATCCTACTTTACTATTCCCTATTATACTAGGCTTAGTGTAGTGGGCGTTAGAGGCTATTGTATAGGCGCGGAAGTTGGTAGACATGGCATCATCGGATAATTTTGACATTTTTCCTGTCATAATAGTCGATATGAAATCACAGTTCTACACAGTTAGGACGTAGTAGGGCACTGATCCCTATTTTGACATCACAGCGTAGAACTGTGATGTAGTGCCTAATACAAGATTGATGTCATTGTGATGACAGAAGAGGGCAATGCTCAGTCATAATGCGGCACTGTGAGAATGCTTTAGCACAATGGTAAGTCACAATGCTGCAATGTGATATCATAATAGGGCACTGTGATGTCACAATACAGTATTGTGATGTCACACTAGGACACTG
>NW_026585504.1:62301061-62323320 GCF_907164565.1 Psammomys obesus | reverse complement strand
CTGTGATGTCACAATACAGTATTGTGATGTCACACTAGGACACTGTGATACCACAGAGGGCCCTATGATGACATCAAAGGCAACATTAAGTCATAATGCTACAGTGTGATGACACCTTACAGCACTGTTATTTCACAACATATTACTGTGACTTCACAAAAAGGCGTTGTGACGACAGAGTAGGATCCTGTGGTGTTATAAATCTATACTGCGATGTCACACTAGGGTACTATGGCGACACAGAGGGTGCTGTTAAGTCACAATGCTACACTATGTATCACAGGAGGGCATTGCGGTGACACAATAGAACAGTATTAGGTCATGATACACTGTGATGTCACAACAAGGCACTGTGAATGACACAATAGGGCAATGCTATAGCATAATAGGACACTGTGATGTCACAATACAGTATTGTGATGTCACACTAGGACACTGTGGTAACAAAACAGGATATTGCTATGTCACAATGAAAGACTGTGGTGTCACAATGGATATGACATAAGAAGGTCCTGTTATATAAGAATATTATACTCTGTATCACAATGAGGTACTGTGCTGACACGACAATATTTTTGTCATGATAGCACAGAGTGATGTCACAATACAACCTTGAGATGCAAAAATGGAACACTGTGATAACACAACAGGGCGCTGTGATGTGATAATGGGTCAAGGTGAAAACACACAAGGTTACTGTTTTGTCACAATACAGAAAAGGTGATATCACAATAGAATACTGATGTCACAATAAGGCACTTTGATGATATAACAGTGTACTGTTATGTTTAAATTCAACACTGTGGTTTCACAATGGGGCACTGTGATGTTATATTAGGGTACTCTTATGTTACGATAGAATACTCTGATGTCATTGTAGGGTATGATGATGACATAATATGGCAATGTTATGTTACAATACAATACTGTTATGTCACAAGTGCAAGTCATTGAAATATGCCAGCAGAGAAATTTGATGTTACAATAGGACACTGTGTTTTCAAAACAATGTACTGTGATTTTAGGTCCCTGTTCTTTTAGTTCCCTGTTATGATAAAATGAAACACTGTGATAATACAACATGGGATGATAGTAGCACATTAGGACATTTATTTGGTCCAACAAAGTCTATGTTGGAATACTAGGACAAATACTAGGGCAAAGACACAGCATTAAAGGATATTATTTTAACATGTGTGATTTATATGAAGGCATAATTGCACATTTTCCTGAAATGATAGTAAAATGGTTTCACACAATAAGGTACTTTGGTGGTTTCGATGAAAATAGCTCCCTATACGCTTTCAATTCTTAATTCTCAGATGGTGAAAATATGGAAGCATTAGAAGGTGTAGCTTTACGAGAATGTGTATCTCGGTATATTTTGATGTTTTAAGAGACCATGTCACTCCCTTGCTCTCCTTCTTTCTCCCCTCTATCTTCCTCGTGGTGTGGTCTCAACAAGGAAGCTCTCAGGCACTGATGCAGCTCCATGTTTGCCTGCCTGCTGTCAACTCACTGCCGTGATGATCGTGGACTCACCTTTTGCAACTGTAGGCAAACTGACCCATTAAATACTGTCTTTTATAAGTGGCCTTGGTCATGTTTTCTCATTATAGCAGTAGAACTGTCACTTAGACAAACACTGTCATAGCACAGTAAAGCACTGTAAATAGCCAATTGAACATTTTGATGACAAAATAGGGCAGTATATTTGCACAATACATCACTATGATTTCCCAGCTGACTACTGTGATGATTTGGTGCAAAAATTGACATGTTGATGGTACAAGAGTAATTTTATGGCACAATACGATACTATTTGGATATGATATAACATTATGATGGTACTATAAAGCTTGATTTTACAGTGGAACAGGTTGTTGGTAGGATACAGCATGGTGATGTAACAATAAAGTATTGTGATAGCGAGGTAGGAGAGAGCGACAGCACAAAAGTGGACTATGTTGGCACAATAGGACATTGATATGGCACATCACAGGTTTATGATGACATTATTCGTCACTGTTATCAGGGCACTGGGATGGAACAACAAGACAGTATGATGAGATGACACAGTCGTTTGATGGCATAATGGGTACAACCATGACACAATGGGGTACTGCGTCCTCTGATGCCACAAAAGTACTGTGATGCCCCCATAGTGTACTGCAATGACACAATGGGACACTGTGATGACACAACATACACTTGTGATGTCATACTTGGCAGTGATGATAAAGTATGCCATTTTGATACAATTAGAAATGGCAATGACATAGCAGATCCCTAGGGTGTCCCATTAGAGAACAGAGAGACCTGTGATCTGATCGTTGGGTACTGTTATGTCTGAATAGGGCGCTGTGATAACACAGTAGGGCACTGTGGTGTCTGAATAGAGCGGTCATGACACAGTAGTGCCTTGTGTTGTCACAGTAGACACATCAGGGCACTGTGATGTAACAGTGGGGCATTGAGGTGACATCATATAAAGAATTATATAACAGCAAGGGACTGTGATTACTGTAAGGGCACTGTGTCACCACAATAAGAAACTGAGATGACACAATGATGGCATAGTATGTCACTGAGACATCATACCAGGATGCAAAATAAGGTACTGGGTTTGCACACTAGGCCATAATTTATGTCACATTTTGACACGGTGATGTCACAATAGGCATGATGATGTCACAATATGGCAATGACAGTAAAATAGGACACTGATGACACAATAAGGTTCTTGGTGACACTGGACACTGTAATGACACAAGGTTACTGTGTTAATACAATAGGGCACTATTATTTCATAATACAACCCTGGTGACACAACAGTTCACTGGGCTGACACAATAGCGCTCTCTATGTGGCTCACTAGGGCACTAGGGTAATACAGTAGCACACAGAGATGAACAAATGCCACTCTGGGATGACACCATAGGGCACTATCATGTCACAATTCAACATTGTGCTGCAACAAGAGTGCAGTGTGATGACACAGTAGGATACTCTGACGCTACAATAGTGGTGGTGGTAATGCAGTAGGAGTCTGTGATAAGATAACAGCGTGCAGGGTTTAAAAATACAGTGATGTATGGCAATACAGCACTGTGATGTCACAGTATGGCAGTGATGACACAATATGTTTCTGTGGTGTTCCAGCGTCATCTGATCTTTCAATAGGGCATGAAGTAGATACAATGGATCAATGTGATGACTCAGTTGTGTATTTTATGTCACGATATCTCAATGTGATTACAAGGACACTGTAATTACACAATAGAACACTGTGTTGACGCAACATATTCCTATGATGTAATTCAGAGCCGTTCGATGGCAACATAGGGTAGAATGACACAATACAGCACTGTGATGTTGTATTTGGACAATGTAATATATAATAGAGCAGTCATGTAATGAGATGATAGTGTATCACAATAAGGCATTGTTATAAGAGTGTCAGTAGAACACTCTACTGACAAAATCGAGTTGATATAAGTGGCTACTGTTATATCAGAGTATGACACTGTGTTGTCACAACAGAAGACTTTCTAAATGATCTAATGCTAACACAATAGAGCACTATGTTGACATAATATGACACTGTGATTTAACAATATGACAGAGCTGAGTCACAATTCCACACTGATATCAAAATAGGACATTGATTGTCCTTTAAGCACTTTTTCAGCAGAACAGAACATTTTGATGACACAACATGGGGTGGAAATAACAATTCATGACATTTGGTTGGCAAAGCAGCAGTCTGCATTGGAATAATTGGACACAGAGAATTAAGGGTAGCATTCTGACATTTGTTAGCTCTCTGAATGAAGAATCCAGCATTTTTTTTCTGAGATAATGGAGTAATGTGTATGCAGAAAAGGTTACTTTTGTTTAAATTTGAAGTTTTTGGTTAGTGTAAATATTTGAAAAGGGTTAGGGTTTGTGGTCTTTTAGAGAAAGCATGCCAGTGGAGAGTATAACGTGAGGATTAAAAAGCTCATGCCATTCACCATCCCCCTTCCTGTGTGTTTGTGTTTGTGTATGTGTGTGTGTGTGTGTGTGTGTGTGTGTGTGCTCTGCCTCATGGATGTTGTTTCTGTAAGTAAGCTATTAGATACTGATACAGGACAATTTTTTTTTCTTGCTTGATGCCATGCTCCCCACTATGATTAGAAAGGACTCACCTTTTGAAACTTGTAGTAAGCTTTCAAACTTTTTAAAATTTATCACAACTTATTCAATTTGTACCCCAGCTATAGCCCCTTCCCTCATTCCCTCCCAATCCTGTGGTCCCTACCTCTTCTCCTCCTATGTCCCTCCCCTAGTACATTCTGATAGGGGAGGTCCTCCTCCCCTTACATCTGACCCTAGCCTAACAGGTCTCATCAGGACTGGCTGCATTGCCTTCTGCTTTGGCCTGGTAAGGCTGCTCCTTCCTCAGGGGAAGGTGGTCAAAGAGTCTAGCCACTGAGTTTATGTCAGAGACAGTCCTGTTCCTCTTACTATGGTACCCACTTGGAGACTGGATTTCCATGGGCTACATCTGTGCAGGGTTCTAGGTTATCTCCATGCATGGTCCTTGGTTGGAGTATCAGTCTTAGAAAAGACCCCTGTACCTAGAATTTTTGGTTTTGTTACTCTCCTTGTGGAGTTCCTGTCCCCTCCAGGTCTTTATTACCCCCCTTCTTTCATAAGAATCCCTGCACTCTGCCCAAAGTTTAACTATGAGTCTCAGCATTCTCTTCAATACCCTGCTGGGTAGTCTTTCAGAGGCCCTCTGTGGTAGGCTCCTGTCCTGTTTCCTGTTTTCTCCCCCTTCTGTTGTCTATCATATTTGCCTTTCTGAATGAGGATTGAGCATCTTACCCAGGGTCCTCCTTCTTGATTAGCTTCTTTAGGTGTACAGATTTTAGTATGTTTATCCAATATTATATATTTAATATCCACTCATAAGTGAGTATATACCATGCTTGTCTTTCTACTTCTGGGATACCTCACTCAGGGTAATCTTTTTCTAGTTCTCATCATTTCCCTACAAATTTCAAGATTTCCTTATTTTTAATCACTGAGTAGTATTCCATTGTATAAATGTACCACATTCTCTGTATCCATTACTCGGTTGAGGGACATCTGGGTTGTTTCCAGATTCTGGAAAATGGTTGTTTAAGTTTAAGTTTACATTCCACCAGCAGTGGAGGAGGGTTCCCCTTTCACCACATTCTCTCCAGCATGTGTTGTCCCTTGAGCTTTTGAGTTAGCCATTCTGATGGGTGTAAGGTGAAATCTCAGGGTTGTTTTAATTTGCATTTTCCTGATGACTAAGGATATTGAGCATTTCCTTAAGTGTTTCTCTGCCATTCAATATTCCTCTATTGAGAATTCTCTGTTGAGCTCTATGCCCCATTTTTTAAATGGATTACTTGATTTGTTGATTTTTAACTTCTTAAGTTTTTTATATATTCTGGATATTAGTCCTCTATCAGATATAGGGTTGGTGAAGATCCTTTCCCAGTCTGAAGGCTGTTGTTTTGTTACGATTACAGTGTCCTTTGCTCTACAGAAACTTTTCAGTTTCATGAGGTCCCGTTTATTGATTGTTGATCTTACAGCCTGTGCTGTTGGTGTTCTGTTCAGGAAGTTGTCTCCTCTGCCTATCAGTTCAAGGCTCTTCCCCACTTTTTCTTCTAACAGGTGTAGTGTGTCTGGTTTTATATTGAGGTCTTTGATCCACTTGGTCTTTAGTTTTGTGCAGAGTGATAAATATGGATCTTTTTGCATTTTTCTACATGTAGACATCCAGTTAGACCAGCACCACTTGTTGAAGATGCTGTCTTTTTTCAATTGTATGGTTTTGGCTTCTTTGTCAAAAATGAATTATCTGGGGTTTATTTCTGGGTCTTCTACTTCATCCACTGATCCACTATTCTGTTTCTTCACGAGTACCATGCAGTTTTTATTATTATTTCTGTGTAGTAAGGCTTGAGATCAGGGATGGAGATACCACCAGAAAATTTGTTGTTGTGTAGGATTACCAATTTACCAGTGCTGGGTTTTTTGTTTTTCTATATGAAATTGAGAATTGTTCTTTCAAGTTCTGAAAAGAATTGTGTTGGTATTTTGATGGGAATTGCAGTGAAAACGCAGATTGCTTTTGGTAGGATGGTCATTTTCACTACATTAATCCTACTGATCTGTGCCCATAGGAGATCTTTCCATCTTCTGATACCTTCTTTAATTTCTTTCTTCACAGACTTGAAACTTTTTTCAAACAGGCCTTTCACTTGCTTGGTTAGAGTCACAGCAAGGTACTTTATGTTATTTGTGGCTATTGTGAAGGGTTTTCTTTCCCTAATTTATTTTTCAGCCCTTTTGTCTTTAGTATACAGGAGGGCTACTGGTAAAACAGAGGGATTTGGCACAATATTACATTATTTTGGCTTAATATGACATAATGATGATACTATCAAGATCAGTGACTTCACAAAGGAGAAATTTGTTGACATAATACATGTTGTGATGCAATAATAAAGCACTGCGATGGCACAAATGCTCACTGTGGTGGTGAAATAGAACATTGGCATACATATCATGATCATATGATGACAACTGTTTTGATGCCAGAAGAGTGCCCCAGATCTCATCTTAGATGGTTGTGAGCCATCATGAGGTTGCTGGGAATTGAACTCAGGACCTCTGGAAGAGCAGCCAGTGCTCTAAACCACTGAGCTATCTCTCCAGCCCCCAATATTTTCACATATTAACACAGTGTGATAACACAACAACAAACATTGAAGGCACAACAGGAAAGATCTATGTGATTATACAATAGGGGATTGTGAGCACAACACAGATCCCAATGATGCCAAACTAAGGCAATATAATATCACAATTGGTCAATGAGTTGACACAAGAGGTCACTGTGATGACTATATATGTCTTTATGATGTCACACTTGAGTTCTGTTTTATGAAAATAGGGCACATACCTAGGCAATGTGAGGATACATTTGGGCATAATCATAATGTCATAGTCATAATTGGGTATAATATCACAAGACAACACTGTAATGTCACAATAGGGCACAGTTAGAGTACAGTAGGTAACTGTGATGACACAACAGATCAGATTTGTCACAGTAGAACACTGTCATGGCATAATAGTGTACTGTAATGACACAGTAGGATACTTATAAAAGGACACTGTGATATCACAGTAGGATACTATGATGGAAAACTAGGGGACTCTTGTGACACAACAAGGCACTATTATGTTACAATATGACAATGTGATAGCATAATAGGACACTGTGATGAACCATTTGGGTAAAACTATGTCACTATAGGACAATTTAATATCATAATAGGGCACTGTTATTATACATTAGACATTGATGATACATTAAGGCACTTTTATTATTCAATGAGACACTATATTAATACAGTAGGGCACTGTGATGACACAATAGCATATAGTGATGTGAAAGCAGAACAATGATGTCACAGTTGGACACTGCACTGTCACAATTGGGCATTGCGTTTGTTCTTTAGGGCACTGTCATGTTGAAATATTACATTACAATGACATTATAATGGTTTGCTGATAAAAAATAAGGACATTCATTTGGTATAACAGAAGTTGTGTTTTAAGAAAAGATCATAGCCAAGGCATTATAGGATTGTGTTTGATATTTGTGATCTATATTGAGGAATAATTGTGCATTTTCATGAAATAAAACTGCAATATGTTTACACAATAAGGCACTTTGGTTTTAAGATTGAGGAAATGTTCCATAGGCTACCTTATTGTAATTCTTGGCCCCTAGTTGGTGGAAATATTTGTAAACAAGTAGGAGGAATGGCCTTGTTGGAAAAAGTGTCACACTGGGGGTGTGCTCTGAGCTTCAAAAGCCCATGCCATTCCCTGGTAGCTCTCCTTCCTTCTGTCTGCCACAAGGTTGTTGTAATCTCTCAAGTAATGATTCAGGGTCATTTTTGCCTACCTGGTGCTATGCTGCTCATCATAATGATCATAGACTCACCTTTGAAACTCTAAAATGATTGCTAAATTAAATTCTGTCATTTGTTAGTTGCCTTGGACATGTTGTATCTTCACAACAATAGAAAATTAAGTAATATAGGCACTGTGGTGGCAAAACAGAGCACTGTCAAAGTGAAACTGGTCATGGTGAAACATAATATTTGCACAATAGTTCATGGTGTTGGCCCAGGTGACTACTGAGACAGAACGATGGAGTACTGACTTCAAGTCACTGTGTTGTGAAAATGGGGCATGTTAATAGTCCAAAAGAACATTTATTGGCATAAGATTATTTTAACTATATAGAATAATAGTGGTATATTAGCACTGTGATTTCATAATAGAGTATTTTCTTGGCACAAACACTGCTTTCATGTAACAATAGAGCACGGTGATGGCAAGGTGGAATCAGGTCATGGCACCAAAGGTCACTGTGCTGGCACAATAGGACTCTAGTATAGCACATCATGACTGTGAGCTAAGCTACTGTCCCAGCACATCCTGCAGGCATGGTAGACTATAAGTAGGAGGTTTTGTGGCTGGGCTGGTGTCCCAGTCCCTCCGCTCGAGGCCTTGCCTGGTCACAGAGGAAGGCCAGTTCAGGCTTCATGTTTGCCATTACTAGGAGTCTTCACTAGTGTCAGCTCCATAGATTCCATGGTGTTTCCATTGCACCAGGTTTCTACCTCATTCCCCCAGTGAGCCCCACCCCCAATTCCAGTCATGTCTCCAGTATGCTCTCAGTCCATCGCCTCAACCAGAAGCCACCTGCCCCCATTCTACCTGCCCCCATTCCACCTGTGGAATCTATTCTATTTCCACTTCACAGGAACATTCTTACATCCCACCTCAAGCCTCCTTAGCCTCTCTACTCTGTGGATTGTAGCATGATTATTTTATTTTACCTTACAGCTAACATTCATGTATAAGTGAGGGTGTACCTTATTTTTATGACATGATGACAAAATATTGCCCCATGGTGTGATACCATGGCACAGTAGAGAGCACTTTCACATTACGACGGGACTCAATGATGGCAGCATGCTAATGCTATATGAGGATGTAATGACATCATAAGGCATGGTTGTAAAAAAAGACACTGTAATGGCACAAAAGAGAACTGTGTTGACCTATGCCACATAACATAACGACACTATGACGTGAACATAGGGCATTGTGTTGACACAATATTTCACTGTTATGCCATACCATGACACTGTGAAGTCATAATAGGTCACTATGATGACATAATCAGTCATTGTCATGCCATAATAGGCTATGATGATGATAGAGAATTGCACCACCATGACACAATATTTAAGATGATACCAACCAAGATGTCACACCAACTGTGTGTAGGAAACTGGAATGACACAATTGGGTACTTTTAGGTGACAATAGGATTCTGGGATGGTACACTGATGATGCAGTATGGTACATTTTTGACAAAATAAGGCATGCTTAAGGACTATCCATGGACATAACCTAGAACCCTGACAATGCAGCCACTTCTGATGAGAACTGGTAGACAAAGATCAGAAAGAAGGAGAGGAGGACCTCCCCAATCAGTGGACTTGGGGAGGGGCATGCATGCAGAAAGGAGCGGGGGGTGGGACTGGGAGGAGAGGAGGGAGGGGCTTATGGGGGGATACAAAATGATTAAAGTGTAATTAATAAAAGTTAAATAAAAAATTAAAAAAAGACATCATAGGGCATTCTGATGACAAATGTAATAACACAGTATGTCACTGTTATCTCACATAACACTGAAATATCATATTAAGTCAGGATTTTGATACAGTAGGACTAGATTCTGACATACCAGGGCACTCTTGGGTCACAATAGGATACATGGTGGCACAGTAGGGCTCTATGATGACAGAGCAGGGCACAACTAACTCATAAACTGTCATGTGTTGTCAAAATAGGGCAGTGCTATGTAACAGGAGGACACTGTGGTGTTAACATTGGTCATTGCATTAATAAGCTAGGACAATGTAATGAAACCATTTGGCATGGTGATTTCATGATAAGCCTCTGCCAAAATTACACACTGTGATGTCAGAATGCAGCACTGTGATACATAATATGGTACTATTGGGTCACAATAGGACACTATGATCACATTAAGACACTGTTATAATACAGTGGGACACTGTGAATATATAATAGGACACTGTCATGGTCCAACATGACATTGTGATGTTATTGTTGGCACAATAGGGCACTTTGATTGTTCTTTGGAACACTGTCATGGCAAAATACAACATTATAATGACACAAAATGGAATGGTGATAACAATTTAAGGCACTTGGTTGGTTAAACAGAGGTCAGTGTTGGTATTACAGAACACGGCAATGGTATTATTGGATACTATTTTGATATTTGTGGAATCTATGCATAATCTAGCATTTTCCTTAAATGACAGAGTAATGTGTTTGCTTACTAAGGCATTTTGATGGGCTCCTTGGTCTCTTTAATTCAAATTAATTTAAAAAATATGTATTTTATTTTTATGAAATGTTTTCCTTTTATTAAAGTTGGATTTTTTTTCTCATACAATATATTGTTTTACACTTTCCCCTCCCTCTACTCCTTCCTCTCCAACTTCTTTCCCATACAGAACCACTCTTTTTCTGTCTCTCACTGTAAAATACTGCTTTTTCAGAGATAATACCAAAACATAACAAAATAGAATATGATCAGATAAAACAAAACTTGAAGTTGAAGTTGGACAAGGCAAATCAACAGAAGGAAAATAGCCCAAATTGAAGACACAAGAATCAGAGATACACTCATTTACTCACTCGAGAGTCCCGTGCAAATAATAAAGTGAAAGCTATAATATACATATGGGAGGACCTGGAGTAGACTCGTGTGAGCCCAGAGCTTGCTGCTCCAGTCTCTATGAGTTCATATGAGCTTTGCTTAGTTGATTTAGAGGATCTTGTGCTCCATTCCCTCTGGCACTTCTACTCTTTCTGCCTCCTATGCTGTTCCCTGAGCTCTGAGAAGAAGGATTTAATAAAGACATTCCATTCCAAGGTCTCTCTCTGTGAAATGTCTGGCTGTGGGTCTTCATTTTGTTCCCATGTTCTGCAAGAGGAAGCTTCAATGATGGTGGCTGAATAAGGCTCTTATTTATGAGCATGGCTGAAAATCATTAGGAATATTTTTTATTAATGCAAGTTTTCAGACCAGAATTATTTGGTTTTACCCTAGATTATTGGGCTATCTAGTCTCTAGTTCTTGGTCACCTAAGCACTACTGAGTATGGATTGCATCTCATGGAATGAGCCTTAAGTCAAATCCGACATTTCTTTGTTCCTCAACAAGCTTTGAGCCATCATTACCCTAACCTATTTTCTAGGCAGCACAGATTGTTGATCAAAGGCTTTTTGGCTGGTTCTTTTTTGGTTGCCTGCAAAGCATCTTCCCATAAAAGAAGACATAGGGATTAAGGTTATATGTAGACACCAGCTCAACCTCTCTATATTCAATGAGTTGTGTGGATGTTGTTTTTAACAATGGGGATTTGTTGTCAGTTTGTGGTCGGCAAGCTCTTGTCTTAGCAATAGTCTGTATGGCTTGGGGGCTTCCTTGGAACTTCTTTGGATGACAGCTCTATTGGCTGTAACAAAGTGCAGCTACTGGGAAACTTTATTTGGTGAGAAGAGATGGCCAGTTGTGACTCCATCTTCCTCATTATTTGGAGACTTCATAAGATCACCTTCATGTATTTTATAAAGTTTCCTCTGCAGTAGATTTCCATACTACCCTTCAAATACTGCTCTCCCTTTATTCCCTTCTTCAAATCTATATCCTTGTCCCATCCTCACCTGATCCTCCCATTTCCATCCTCCCTGACCCCAGTTCACCCATAGAATCTATTTTATTTCTCTATTTAAGGAAGGTCCCTGTGTCCCCCTAGTCTCTTCCAATGTATCAGAGGTCTCAACTTGTGAATCATGGCCAATTTGGCAAGCCTCTAGCTACAAAAATATTTACATCATGATTCATAACAGTGACAAAATTACAGTTCTGAAGTAGCAACACAATACTTTTGTAGTTGGGGGATGCTACAGCATGGGTTATTAAAGGGTTGCAACATTAGGAAGTTTGAGAACTACAGCTGTATACATTACTTCTCTGGATCTGTAGACAGTAACTTGGTTAATATATGCATATACACAAATATATACCATATCTACCTTTTTGGGTCTGGCTACCTCAGAATGATTTTTCCGTATCCATCCATATGCCTACAAATTCACAATGTACTCTTTTAATACCTGCACAATATTCCGTTGTGTAAATATATCTTATTTTCTTTATCTACTATTTTGTTGAGGAGCATTAAGGTTGATTTCAGTTTCTGGGGTTATGAATAAAGCCACTATTGAAAATAGTTGAGCAAGTTTTCATGTGTTAGAATGAAGCAACCTTTGGGTATAGGCCCAAGAATGGTATAGCTGGGTCTTGAAGTAGTTCAATTTTCAACTTTCTGAGAAACTCCCATGTTGATTTCCACAGTGGTTGTATAACTTTGCACTCCCACCAACAATAGAGGACTTTTCCTCTATTCCACTCCTTGCCAACATGATTGTCACTTGTGTTATTGATCTGAGTCATTCTGACCGGTCTAAGATGGAATCTCAAAGTAGTTTTGATTTGCATTTCCCTGATGGCTAAGAATGTTGAACATTTCTTTAGGTGTTTTTCAGCCATATGAGATTGCTGTATTGAGAACTGTCTGTTTAGATCTGTACCACATTTTAAAATGACATGTTGATTGATGGAATATCATTGAAGACCTAAGCATGAATCCACACACCTATGGAACCTGATTTTTGATAAAGAAGTGATAAATGATAAATAAACAGTGGAAAAAAGATGGCATCTTTAACAAGTGGTGTTGGTGAAACTACATGTCTTTAGGTACATGTAGCTAAATTCAAATAGCTCCATACTTGCCACAAAAATCATGTCTAAGTAGAACCAAAACCCTCAACATATAACTGGTACACTGAATCCAAAGAAGAAAAGTAGGGAATAGCCTTGAACACCTTGGCTCAGGAAACAACTTTATGAATAGAACATTGTTAGTGCAGGAAATAAGATCAACAATTAATACATGGGACCTCATGAAACTGAAAAGATTCTGTAAGGCAAAGGACATCATCATTTAGACGGAGGCACAATGAGAAAAGAATTTTTACCATTACCATATCCAACAGATAATTTTGTCACAACAGAGCTGTGTTATGCCTCCATAGGACACTTTTAAGTTAATAGGGCATTGCTATGTCACATTAGGACATTGTGCTATCACAACAGAGAACTATGACGACACAATACAGCACCATAATGCCACAATACTATTCTGTGACATCATGGGAGGATATTATGATAATATCATAGGAAACTCCGCTGTCACAACAAAGTACTATGAATGTACAGTAGGGTACTCTGATGGTGCAATGGGACTCTGTAATGGCATAACATGACATTATGATGGCACGATAGAGTGCAATGGTATAACAAGACATCTTTTAGCACAACACAGTCTTGTGGCGGCAGAATTTGGTAGAGTATTGAACTCTGTGATTATACAATAGGGCATTGTGGTTCCAAAATAAGGCACTTTGCTGGAGCAAACGGTTACCACAGTAAGATAATGTGGTAGCATTATAGGACACTGTGATGATTTAGTACAGCGTAGACTCTCAGAAGTCCGTGATGTGTGTGACTGCTTGAACTGACAGAGATCAGGTTCTAAGTTGTGACATCAAACCCAGTACTGTCTCTTTCTTGGTTATATGCTTCCATTCACCAGTGGGAACACTGCAGCAAGCACATGAAAAGAACCTTAAGCATGCCAGATTATTTGAAAAAGCAAGTTGGTTCATCACTCAGTGTTAGTTTCTGTTATTTACACAGAAAGTTTGTTTGGTT
Organism: Psammomys obesus; assembly: GCF_907164565.1. Classification (NCBI taxonomy): domain Eukaryota; kingdom Metazoa; phylum Chordata; class Mammalia; order Rodentia; family Muridae; genus Psammomys; species Psammomys obesus. The sequence goes on along the minus strand of NW_026585504.1, from coordinate 62,309,321 downwards.
ATCTTAGAGGTAGTCTTGATACTGTGTTTTTGCGGTACTCTTCATGTCTTAGTAGAAGTTTCTATTGCTGTGATAAATAGTATAAATAAAAGCAAGTTGAAAAGAAAAGGGTTTATTTCATCAGAAGAAAGTAGGATGAGCAAAGTAGTAAGCAGTGCTAGTCCATGGCCTCTCCATCAGTTTCTGCCTCCATGTCTCTGCCATGTCTCCTTCCATGTCTCTGCCTTGGGGTCCTGTCCTGACTTTCTTGCATGAAATACTACAAGGCGTACGTAGAAAAAAACCTTTTCTACCAGCTCAGAAGTGGCAGTCATCACAGTGAGCTGGCCCCTCTCACATTTTAAAAAGACATGTTGATTGGTGGAATCTCATTGAAGACCTAATGAGATTTTCAGTAATCAAGAAAATAAACCACAGATGTGTCCACAGGCCAATGTGGTAGAGATATTTTCTCAGTTGAGTTTCTGTTCTCCAAAGTGACTTGAGCTTGTATCCTGTTCACATAAAACTAGCCAGTATACCTTCCTTAGTAAGTCTTTCCTAGTTTAAAACTTGACACAGGAAGATGCTCAGAAACCTAAAGTGAATTCTTCTGGTTGTGCTTAGAAAATTTACTAGAAGTCACATCTTGGACCCAGTTTCACTACTTTATGAGGTGAGAGCTTCCATCCTCTATTGCTTGTGAGTTCCTCACTCACTGTGTTGAAAGATACTGTCAGCCACTGAGAAAGCTCTTCTATAGCCAAAGAGGTGCTTCCTTGTTTGAATCCATGAGAGAAGTTAGCTACTTGTGTATGTCACATTTATTTTCAATATCATGTGTTTCTAAGCACGAATTCTTTAATATCTGTGAACTCAATATTATCAATAGCATAGCTTTTCTTTTGGTTTGAAAAGGAAAACTTTCTTTTTTTTTTCATTGCAATATTTTTATTTCATTATCATCTGAAGAACAGCTCAGATGCAGTAAAAATGTTTCAAACCCAGAGCTGGTGAGATTGGTGAGATGGTTCAGCAGTTGCAAATACCTTTTTTTTTTAATTTTATTAATTAGACTTTATTCACTTTGTATCCCCCCATAAGCCCTTCCCTCCTCCCCTCCTGGTCCCACCCTCCCTTCCCATTTTTCACGCATGCCCCTCCCCAAGTCCACTGAGAGGGGAGGTCCTTCTCTCCTTTCTTCTGATCTTAGTCTATCAGATCACATCAGGAGTGGCTGCATTGTCATCTTCTGTGGCCTGGTAAGGCTGCTCCTCCCTCAGGGAGAGGTGATTGAAGAGCAGGCCTATCAGATTGTGTCAGAGGCAGTCTCTCTTCCCATTCCCTTGGACACTAAAAATGGGCTACATCTATAAGGGGTTCTAGGTTACCAAAAGGAAAACTTTCAAAAGCTTAAAATGAAATTTTCTGGCTGCACTTATGAGGTCTCACTAAGAGGTTAATCTTACATCGAGCTTCACACTCCCTGAGTTATATGCATGAATTTCGGAGTGCCTGAGGATACTAACATCACCAGGAGAGAGCAAGCCTCACAGAGAGCTTGCAAAGCAAGGTGTCATGAAGCCAGCAAGTGAGTTTCCTTCTTTGATCACTGAGACAGGATGTTTCTCCTGTATCGTACTTGTGTCCTTAATACCATCTATTTTCTTGGGCAGTTGTTCATCAGTAAAATCTACTTATTGTTTACTCTGGTAAACAATTTTCCTGTTCTAAGACCTGACAAAGATTCTCAAAACCATAGGCTGGCATCTTGCTGAAGGTTTCTTTTGCTGTGATAGAACATCACAACCAAAAGCAACTTGGGGAAGAAACCATTTATTTCATTTTGCAGTTTATAGCTTATCATGTAGGAAAGTGCAGGCTGGAACCTGAAGACAGAAGCTGATACAGAGGCCATAGAAGCTTGCTTTTTACCAGCTTTGCTCTTCATGACTTTATCACCTGATTTCTTATTACACCCAGGTCCACCAGCCTAGGGATCTCACTACGCCAGTGAGCTGGACCCTCATGCATCTACCATCAATTAAGAAAATGCTCCACAGCCTTACCGACAGTCCAATCTTCTGGGGCATTTCTTCAATTGAAATTCTCTCTTTCAAAATGACTCTAGATTGTGTCAAGTTGACATAAAACTAGCCAGGGCAATTTACCCCTTGTCAACCTCACAGGCAGAGACATCACTCTTCAACTAGAACCTTCCCTTTCTCATTGCACACAAGTTGATTTTGGTCATGGTATCTTCTTGGTATTTTCATGGTAGCAAAATAAATTCTAATTAAGACAGATGGGTTTTGGATCTGCACTTAAAAAGGAGAAGTTACTAGGAAATAACCTCATATTCAGTGGCACCACTGAGTGATTGGCTTCCATTCTCTATGCCTACATGTGCAGCATTAATGTTGGAAAAAGAAGAACATTAGGTTATTCGAAGAATCAAGGTGACTTGAAACTGCTGAATATGTTTTTTTTTTCTTTAATTCTTTGGAAGAAGTTAGTTCCTGCTATTATGTAAGCACTTGCCCATGGATATGGTACCATGAAGCTTGTGGTTTCATAGAATAAATAAATTGGCTTTTATTAGTAAAGTAACTGTTAGTTTAACTGAGTTTTTAAAATGTATATAGCCTTTCTCTTGCCCATTGACAAATTTAGTATTACAGCAGTGCACAGTTTACGACATCCCTGACTTATCATAACCCTGAGTCAGTACAAGACTTCATTGTGGTTCCTGTGCTGAAACCTATAGAACCCAATGCTTGCATTTCTGTTTATTGCAGCAGAAGGAATATGAATTTCAGAGTTGGTAGTAACTTTGATCCAATCCTGATTAATGTGGTAAATGTATACAATGGAATTTTATCCATCTATGAAGAAAACTAAACTTTGCAAGAAAATATATGGAAATAGCAACAATATGAAGTAAGATACCCCTGACTCAGAAAGATAAATATTGCATGTTCTCTCCCATTTGCATATTGGACCTTTTACTTTTTATAGATGTGCATCAATGTAAAAGTGAGCATGTTTAGAAGCCAGGAAAGGAGAAAGGGGCCACTGAGAGAGAAAGAAAGAAGCTTTAAGGAAATGAAGTGGGAAGGGTGATAGAACTCATGTGATATAAAAGGAGGAGTGGGGATACCACAGAAGCGGTTACATGACAGATAGGCCAAAACTCGGGGGTTTATGAAAGTGCCACAGGGAAAACTTCTACTTTGTAACCTAATAAAAATAAAGAGAATAAAAATGAGTGAGAAAACTTACGAAGTAATTTAAAATGCTAATTAACATTCATTGTTGCTTCCATTATCTCTTGCTCATTTTTCCCTTTACCTGCTGTTTGTTTCCTGCTCACAAAGCCTTTTTGTAATGGAATTTTTTTAATTTAATTTTATTTTTTATTTATTACAATTTATTCACTTTGTATCCCAACTCCCTTGTTTCCTCCCAGTCCCACCCTCCCTTCTTCTTTTCCCCCTATGCCCCTCCCCTAGTCTGCTGATTTAAAGGCCTCACCTCTTTTAAAATTCTTTTTTCTTTCTTTCTTTCTTTTTATTTTTAAATTACACTTTATTCTCTTTGTATCGCCCCATAAACCCCTCCCTCCTCCCTTCCCGATCCCACCTTACCTCCCCCTTCTTCATGTGTGCCCCTCCCCCATTCCACAGATAGGGGAGGTCCTCCTCTCCTTCCTTCTGATCTTAGTCTATCAAATCACATCAGGAGTGGCTGCATTGTCCTCTTCTGTGGCCTGGTAAGGCTGCTCTCCCCTCAGGGGGAGGTGTAATGGAAAATTTAAAGGGATTTTTGTAAAGCTTTTCCTTACAATGTTTTCAGCCATATTTATGACAGGAAAGTCAGATATTTTATGGCACCTGCTCTTAACACCATAATAAAAATAAAGCCTTTTAAACAAAAAGGTCACCACTCACTCCTATTAAAAGGTTTCTGTAGAATGCATCCTATCACCAACTTCCAAAAGAAACAAATCCCCTTTGGCCTCTACTGTCTGCTAGCTGTGTCATTGTGGTTCTTTATAAATGCCATCGATTTAGGCTTACTTTCTCACAGTTCATTGTTTGAGTTGATGGCAAATCCATAATCCCATTTTAAATATTCTCTGGGCCACGAAAAAAAGCATGCAGTTTATATCAATTTGGCAGTTTAACCTCAATGCAGAGAAAACTTTGGTGTTCTGAGATATCAAATCTGGCTTAAGCAGGAATCAATGCATTATTTGGTCCCTTTTTCTTGTGAGTCTAATTCTCCTTGAAATCAATATCCACAGATGTCTTTGGTAGTAACTGACATTCTAAAGGGAAAATGTGAAAAATAGCTAATGGATGAGGGGAATTTCATGATCTGTTATATTAGGTCATCTTTCTAACAATGAAATTTCTCTAAACTTTGGTAATCCCAATAAATTCATGCATAGTCCTGTCAATGAATCTCTGAAGGGTAGCTTAACTGATCCTTTAGAAATAAATCTTTTATACTTGATCTTAGTCCAGAGGCCAGGAAGTGATAGGAAATGAATCTGTGGTGAAGACAGAGTTGCACTGCAGGTACAAGATCTATGCCAGATAGTGTGTATAGTGCTTAACTCACATAACAGACAGAGGTGGGCTCAGCTTTCTTTCTTACTTAAACATTCAATGCTAATTTTCAGCTTCACAGAGCCTTATATGTAATTATAAATTATACCTAATTCTTGAGGTTGATTTCAGTACTAAATGGCATAAATTACGAAACCACCAGTAGCCTCTGCTATGCAGTGAAGATTCCACTTGAGCCTCGTTGTTAGAGCTGGCATATGGCCTCTGGAGTACAGTCCTGGCTTATTCTGCCCGAAGGTTTTAGAGTTGATAGGGACAGAGCCTGGGCTCTGGTCATTTTGATAAGCCAAGTTCAACCATCAATTCTCTATATTCAAATTAAACGAACAAGTAATGGAGAAAGTAAGAGCAAGAGATTTATTTTATTTGGTCACCCTGGGAGGACAGAGAGGTCGAGGGCACCAAAGTTTATCTTCAGGATCCTGATGTGAGGCTTACATAGAGGGTCAGAGTTATGGAGAGTGGGTTCCCATGTTCTTGTATGCAGGAACAAGGAGTTGGATGGAGACACATGGATATTAGCCAAAACAACAACACGTTAGAGACAGATACTCTTCCAAGGGAGGAAGCAGGCTGGACATAAGAGAAAATTGTCAACCCACGCAGACTCATTATATAAATAATTTGGGGCTTCTTTGTCACATATGGGTTTTTCAAGTTGTTTGGATTGCATGAATTTGTGGGGCTCAATTCCATAGCATGGGATTTCTTACATATGCTTTGCTACACATACTTCTACATACAATCTTATGTGTGCGCTTTAGTAGTATAATAAACCATAGGTCACCTGCAGATAGGCTGTTCCTCTGTGCCACATGAGTAAGATTTAGGTGGCCTTATGCAGGAGTTCCCAGCTTTTCCCTGCCTCTGGCAAGGAATCTCCCAGGCAATCCCTGTTTCTATTCTCCTCTACTTCCTCACTAAGCTTTGGTGGCTACCAGATTACTCCTCAATATAGAATTTGATATGCCTTTCCCATAAAGAAAGGGAGCCTAGACTAAAAGGAAATTACTTAAATGTTAAAGAATACTAAAAAGATTCCTTACCTACCTTTAGGTCTTTGCATATGGTTGAGGCCTCCTAGACATTCCCCCTTACAATTCATGTTAGCCTGGCTATTCTTACTGTTTTTGTGAAGCAAGCATCTGGCTAGTCATATTGGTGAGACTTTATGACCTCTTGTTTCTGATATCACAAATAGATACAATTTTATGGAAAACTTTCTGATCCTCTGGCGCTTACAATCTTTCTGCTCCTACTTCTGCAATGATCCCAGAGCCTAAGGTTTGTGATTTGTATTGTAGATGTTTTCAGTAGAACTGGGTTCCACTACTAGGCATTTTGATTGCTTGTAATGGTCTCTGCCTGATGGAAAGATGTAATTATATTATACTCTAAAGAAAAGAAAAAAAAATAATTTTAAAAGAATACTAGAATGAGATATTTAATGATAGGAATGCTGTTGAAGGCAGGATAAGGGGTAAATTTAGAAGAGTCTCTTTCAATAGATGTTCACTGAAGATAAATACACTTCTCACTGAATATCCTCCTTTTTACATTAATCTAGAACTTTACAGATGGAAGGAGAGAGGGAGGAAATAAAGGAGAGAGAGAGAGACTCTTAGCCTCATAATCCATGTTCTAAATTTTACTGTGGGTATAGGATCTCAATTTAATTCCACAAAGTTATACAACAAGTTGTATTTGGGTTCATGCAGGGGAATGGCATGCTCAGCTTATGCGTTGTGAAAAAGGACACTGAACTTACAGAACAGAGCCCTAAGCCCTGTACAGCGTTAGGTTCTATATGCTTTGCAGCATATAGATGGAACCAAAGCACTAAAATATTACTGCAACTTGCTCTAGTTTTACAGACCAATCAAGGCTATAAACTGAAGATAACTTAGAAGTGATTTTCTACCATTACATACCTGCAGAAAAAAAAAATGTTGTAACGGACAAAAATCAAAACACACATGTATATTTCCTATTCTCCAATTCACATCATCTGAAGGGCAGCCAAGAATTTTTTCTTTTATTTCATTTTTTTCTATGTGTGTATTTGGTATGCATATGTGCACATATGCATGTTTTAATTCTGTGTGTGTGTCTGTCTGTCTGTCCATGCTTGCATGTATGTGAAGGCCGAGCATGGGTATCAGGAATCGTTGTCAATCAATTTCCTGTTAGTTACTAAGGCAGAGTCTCTTCATCAAACCTAGAGCTTACCAGTACAATTACATTTGCTGGCTAGGAATCCCTGTCTTCATCTTCTGTGGCAGCAATTATAGTAGGGCCACCAAGCTCATCTACCACATATATGGGTGCTGAAATTACAGGTAAGCTCGCATACACAGTCAGCGTTTACATGGGCTCCTACAGGTTTCAACTCTGGTCCTCATGCTTACACCGCAATAACCTTAATAACTGAGTCATTTATCGAGCACCAATGTAAGTAATTTAGACTTCCACAGAAGAGCTGGTAACCTTTAGAGTAGCTATTATAAACAGATACCTACTGGAGCTACCAACTCATGTTTCAGTGATTACTTTGGTGGTCTGCTTTGCTCCAAATGTTAATGCTTAAAAAAAAATGTTGCTTCCAAGATTAATGTGGGGCTGGAAACCTGGATTCATTGCTGGTGGATCAGTGGCAGGGGTGAATGGCTTCTTTGAACTCATAACACACTTCATGCATTTATCTGCTGTTAAGAGCAATTGCCCGGTTGACAGGTTGCTTTGGTGAATAGAACTTTTAGAGATAAAAGATGTTGACAGAGGCAGGCATATTTCTTATCTCTTTCTCAGCTGTAATGATTTCAAGCTTGAGGTCAGTGCCTTCTTTGGCAGAATATATGCTAAAACTGGAAGCTAGGCAGACAATGTTGACATGTATTATGAAGGATGACATGCAAACACATTTTAAAAAATCTTGAAGTTAGCAGAAATAGAAGTAGCTGAGTTATAAAGTTCTTGCCACACAAGCATGGGGACCTGGATTTGTTCTCCATAACTCAATGAAACCTCAATGAGAAGCAGCACTAGTGAAGGCAGAGATGGGCATTTTACTGCTAAAAGGGAACATTTATAGTGCTTTGCCAATTTGTGGCTAATTTATTTAATCAAAATTATTGTTACAGTGAGGGGAAGCAGAGGCTTTCCATTTAACCTTTTTTTAGTTGACAATATTAACAATGTATGCATTACACCCTCAATAGAGTAACAAAAGTCTCCATTTGTAATTGTAGAATGAGAATGGGAAGCATCAGTGTCAATCCACAAGCCAGTAATATTCCCACACAGATAGGTGAGTTAAGAATTGTTTTACCATCTTGACATAGCTTCAGAAAGACATAATTTTCCCTGGCATAGAACATGCTCACCACTACTTTCCAAATTTATCCTTTTCATTTTTCTCATTTCTTCCAGAGTCCTTCATTTCATCATTTTAGCTTAGGAGAAACAGAAATTCAGACTGCTTCGTGCTCTACACTGAGTTCCTGTGTGTAAGATTTTGTTTTGCCCTATGGATGCAATTAGCCTTGGGAAAATGAGTTTTCAAAGAAGCAGAGCACAAATGCATTTCCCTACCCCCATCTGTGTGTGTGTGTGTGTGTGTGTGTGTGTGTGTGTGTGTGTGTGTGTGT
>NW_026585504.1:62243621-62301051 GCF_907164565.1 Psammomys obesus | reverse complement strand
TGTGTGTGTGTGTGTGTGTGTGTGTGTGTGTGTGTGTGTGTGTGTGTACATGACCCTTTGGAATCCGAGGTCAACCTAGGCTCTAGTTCCTCAGGTGCTATCTGTGTTTTGTTGTTGTTATATTTTGCCTTGTGTTTTGAGAAAGAATAACCCAGCGGCCCTGACTGTATGCTGAACCATGCCCCAGGCACAGGCTCCTTAAAATTATGTGTTCCATAAATGACTAGCTATTTTTCATTAGAGAGAGAAGAGAGGAAAGGATAGAGAGGACAGGTTAGGGAGAATGGATAATAGGAAAACATGTTTTCTGCTCAAGAAGGTACAAAAACGCAATGAATACCTTAACTGCCATAATTCATAATGTCTTATGTTTTCCTTAACAGCCACTCTTTAGTGTGTATTAATACAATCCTTTACTGAGAACTATGATTGATTACTCTATTCTTTTCTTATTTCAGATTTTTCATTACTCATTTAACGCTTCATATTTGATTTACAACATACACACTAGGTAAGTTCTTTGGTTTTCTGAGCCACTGTCAAGCTAAGTTGTCATTGATGTCAGTTTGCTCATGTGAAAATATTTATATCTTTTCAAGGGAAGTATGGGAGTTGAATCCCCCAGAAGTAGAGGACTCAGTGTTGCAGTATGCGGCCTGGGGTGTGCAAGGACAGCAACTGGTAAGCTTGCTCCGCCCCAGACCCTGTCCAGTGAGGCTAAAAGCAACATATTTACAGAACTCACTTTCTTGTGCAATATACCCTGCAAACATTGGTGCTTTCCTAAGTTCCTCTACATTATTCATCTTACGTGATTCCCTAAGAATATATCAAATAAGGGTTGGGAGGTAGTTCAGTGGGTAAGGCACTTGCCAAGTAGCATGAGGACCTCAGTCTGACCTTTGGAACTTGAGGTCATGCTCCCATAAAAAGCTGGGTGTGATGGTGTGTGCTTGTAAGCCCACCCTGGAGACAGAGAGACAGGTGGACACCTGGAACATGCTGGCCAGCCAGCATGGAGCACTCAGCTCCATCTCTCCTAGTACTGCTTGTATTTGACCAATTTAAAAAGTGTACTACATGGTCCAACTATAATTAATAGTAAAAAAAAGGAAAAAATACGGGATACTAAGCCTTTCACAAAATTCACACTGCCTACTACTGTCAATTATTTTGCAAAATTATAGCAAAATTCTGGAAGCAGAAGTATTTGACAGTTATCTGTGCATTTGTATACTTACTTCACCCTTTTTATTTGTTTGTTTGTTTGGTCTTTAAGACAAGGTTTTATGTAGCCCAGTCTGGTCTCCAACTACCTATGTACATAAGGATGGCCTTGAATCTCTGGTCCTTCTGCCACCACCTCCTACATGGTGGGATTACAAGCATATCCTACCATACTGGTGCCCTAATATTTGTGTAGAAGTCAGAACATAACTTGTTCTCAGCTCTCTCCTTCTATCATCTGAGACCTAGGCATCTTCCTCAGGTCATCAAGCTTGGAGGCAAGCTCCTTCAGCACTAAACCTCTCCAGACCCAACGATGTTAGTGCCTTAATTTTCTTTTCTAATACAAACATAGAAGGCTGTAGCATTCTCTAAATTCTACCTATTCCTTACCTAAAAGACTTGATAATGATGTTTTGGAAAGATTGAATTGCTTTTCCATTGAGATGTCTCTTTTCAGATGATTTAAGACGGTACTTATTTTTTACTCATGGTGGTATGGAATTGGTGTCAGCATTCAGTTGTATTAGTTAGACAGAGGCAGGTCTATATTTGGAATGTGACCTGACCTACACGGTTTATTGCTAAACTCACAGTTTGATGAAGGTGTTATATGGAGAATTGTGTAGCTTTCCCCAGTGGTGGATGTTTCCCTCTGCTGACACTGTTCATACAGTGTCGACATTTATGCCCTATTCATGTTCCCTTGCTAATGATTTTGAGAGACTCACATCTTTCTTTGGGGTGCTGTCATTTTACATGTGGTATTGAACTACATTTTCAAGAGTAAGGGGATTGCATAATGACAACGACATCTGAAATGTGAAATAGAATTCATGATAATTTAATCAACATGTATTTGTCTTATTAACAGAGCTAAGCATAATATTTAAAATGTGTTTTAACTGAGTGTAGGAACATCTAGATGTTTTAAATATTAAAATTCACAGTTCAACATTAGCCAGAAGGGCTGAAGTATATTTCTCTTTTTTGTGCTCTTCAATTTCTCCATTAATAAAATGAAAACATCTACACCGTCAACATCATATCATGATAAAATTTTGAATAATAATATTACCCACCCAATACTACTCTTAGGCCACCCAACATTGTTGTTTTTATGAATAATTCATTATAAATTCAATCAATTTATAAATGCAAACAATTATTTTTAAATATAATTTATTTATTACATTTTATTTACTTTGTATCCCAGCTGTAGCCACCACCCTCATCCCCTCCCAATCCTCCCTTCCCTCTCTCCTTCCCTCCCTCAACTCCTCCCATGCCCCTTCCCCAGCCCACTGATAGGGGAGAACCTCCTCCCCTTCCATCTAGCAAAAAAAAATATTTTTAATACCGCTAACTTAAAAATGAAGCAGCAATAGCAATTTGAAAAATCAGATACAGAAAAGCAAATATTGCTCTATGTTCATTGAAAAAATACACAAAACTTTATTTTTTTATTTATTCAATTTATATTCAGATAATAGCCTTCCCAGTACCACCCTCCCTCCCTCTTCTCCCTTATCCTCCTCTCCTAGTCTACATAAAGGGGGATCCCTCCTTCCCTACCAGCTGTCCCTAGTTTATCAAGTCTCTTCAGGAATGTCTGTATCCTCATCCTTTGTAGTATGACAAGACAGCTCCTCCAGGGAAAAATGATCAAAGAGATGGCAACAGAGTCCATTTCAGAGACAGCACCTGCTCTCCTTATTAGGGAACCCACATGAAGACTGAGCTGCCTATGGGCTACATCTGAGCAAGGGGTCTAGGTCCTCTCAGTGCATGGTCCTTGGTTGGTGCATCAGTTTCTGATGCAGGCCTGTCTCGGCCCAGATTTGCTCATTTCTATGGAGAGCTCCTGTGCCTTCCAGGCCCTTCTTTCCTACCAGGTTTTGTTTTGTTTTTCTGTTTGTTTGGATTTTTTAAATTAATTAATGAACATATCAGTCATAGGCCCCTCCCTCCTCTCCTCTCAGTCCCACCCTCCCTTTTCATCTATTCTTTAGAATAGGGTACCCCCCCCCAGACACCCTAGCTCATCTATTCATGTGAGGACTGAGTTCATCTTCCTCCCCTGTGGCCTTGTAGGGAAGTCCCATCAGGGAGAAGTGATCAAAAAGCAGGCAACATAGTCTATATCAGAGCTATCTCCCACCCACTCCTGTAACTAGTGACTCAGCATGAAGCTTAAGATGTCCATAGACTTATCTTCTTGGGGTAGTCTGTCTATCCTGCACTATATATCTAAAATCTGCTTATAAGTGCATATACCATGTGTACCTTTCTGGGTCACTCAGTGGTTTGTTTTCTTTGTTGTTGTTGTTTTTTCTAGATCCATTCATTTACCTGCAAATTTCATGATTTTCTTTTGTTGTTGTTTCTAATTTATTTAATTTATTTACTTTACATCCTTGTAGCCCCTTCCCTCCTTCTGTCTTAGTCCTACACTCTCTGCCTTCCCTCTCAACCCTTCCCTTTTCCTCAGAAAAGCTGAGCTCCTTTTTACATCCATCTCAGCTCATCAAGTTGCATCAGGACTGAAGGTATCCTCTTTACCTGTGGCTTGTCAAGGAAGGCCTGCCAGGGGAAAGTGATCTAAAAGCTAGTAAGTGAGTCCCTGTCCAATGCAGTACCCACTTCACTTCCTTGAGTACCCACTTGAAAACTAAGTTGCTCATCTTTGTAAGGGGCCTAGATCCAATTCATACATGGTCCTTGGTTGATGCTTGAGTCTCAGCAAACCCCACTGGGCCCTGGTTATTTGACTCTGTTGTTTTTCTTCTGGATCTCCTGTCACTTCTGAGTCCTTTTCTTTTTCCTCCCATTATTCCTCAAGACTACCTATGCATCCCCCAATGTTTGGCTGTGAGTCTCAGCTTCAGTTTTGAGGCTCTTCTGGGTAGAGCCACTCAGACGACAACACTGACAGCCTACTGTCTGCAACTTTAGCAGAGCATAGTTCGTAGTGTCAGTGTTTGGCACTCTCCAATAGGGTGGTTCTTTGGTTGGGCCAGGCATAGTTTGGACATTCCCTCAATTTTTGTTCTATCCTGTTTATATTTATCCCTGTGCATCTTGTAGGAGGACCCAAGTGAAGATGTATCAATCTCAATTGGAAGGGGAGGTAGAATACACAGAGTTTGAGGAGAGGGAACAAGATAGGAGACAGGGCACAAAGACTTAAGAGGGTGGCAATCAGACATGAGGAGAGCAGGGACAAGAGGACAGATGCCTATACAGAAAAGAGATACTGTGGGTGGGGATATCTCTGTGACAAACTGGAGACCTAAGTCAGGGTAGGCACCTAGGAAGATATAAGAGTGATTCAAGCAGAGATTCCTAGTAGCAGAGACCATAGAGACTGAAGAGGACATCCTGTAACTTGACTAGTCTTCTAGTAAAGGGTAGGAAACACCAACCCACCCATAAAAACCATGACACAAAATATACACTGCCTAAGAGATATCCTTGTGTTTGTAATGGCTGAGTAGCATTTCCTTGTGTAAATGTGCCACAGTTTCTTTATCCATTCTTTGGTTGAGGGACTTCTAGCTTGAATAAAGCTGGTATAAATATGATTGAACAAATGTTCTTGTTGTATTGTGCGGCATCTTTCTGGTGTATGCCCAGGAGTGGTATAACTGAGTCTTGAGATATGGCTATTCCCAGTTTTCTAATAAAGCACCAGAATGTTTACTAACATGGTTATACAAGTTTGCACTCTCACCAGCAATGGAGGAGTTTTCCACTTTCTCCACATACTTGCCAGCATGTGTTGTCACTGAGTTTCTTATCTTAGCCCTTCTGATGAGTGTAAGATGGAATCTGAGTCATTTTGATTTGCATTTCCCTGATCACTAAGTACATTGAGCATTTCTTTAAGTGCTTCTCTACCATTCAATATTCCTCTGTTGAGAATTCGCTGTTTATCTCTGTATACCATTGTTTAATTGTATTATTTGGTTTGTTGGTGTTGAATTTCTTGTGTTCTTTATATATTTTGGATATTAGACCTTTGTCAGATGGTGAAGATATTTTCCCAAACTGGAGACTGCTATTTCATCCAATTGAGAGTGTTCTTTGCTTTACAGAAGCTTTCAGTTTCAAGAGGTTCCATTTATTAATTGTATATCTTAGAGCCTTAACTGTTGGTGTTCTGTTCAGGAAGTTGTCTCCTGTGCCAATGAGTTCAAGGCTCTTCCCACTTTCTCCCCCAGCAGATTTAGTGTGTCTGTTTTTTTTTTAACTTTTATTAATTACATTTTATTCATTTTGTATCCCCCCATAAGCCCCTCCCTCCTCCCCTCCCGGTCCCACCCTCCCCCCCTTTCTGCATGCATGCCCCTCCCCAAGTCCACTGATAGGGGAGGTCCTCCTCTCCTTCTTTTGATACTCTTGGACTTGAGTTTTGTGCAGGGTAATAAATATGGATCTATTTGCATTTTTAACATGTAAACATCCAGTTAAACCAGCACCATTTGCTGAAGATGTGGTCTTATTTCCATTGTATGGTTTTCGCTCCTTTGTCACAAAGCAGGTGTGCATAGGTATTTGAGTTTATTTCTGGGTCTTCGATTCCATTCCATTGATCAACCAGCCTGTTTTTATGCCTGGACAATGTAGTTTTTATTACTATTGCAACACCTTCAGGAGACTCCATGTTCTCTGCCCAAAGTTTGGCTGTGAGTCTCAGCATCTGCTTCAATCCCCTGATACATTTACATAATGGAATACTTACTACTCAGTTATTAAAAACAAGGAATTCATGAAATTTGCAGGCAAATGGATGGAGCTAGAAAAGATCATCCTGGGTGAGGTAACCCAGTACCAGAAAGACATGCATGGTATATACTCACTTATAAGTAGATATTATCTATGTAATATAGGATAACCATACTAAAATCCACGGGCTAAGGAAACTAAATAATGAGGGGGACCGTAGAGAGGGTGCTTAATTCTCATTCAGAAGGTCAAATAGAATAGACACCAGAAGCAGTTGAAGAGAGGGAACAGTATGGGAGCTTACCAGATGCACTCCGAAAGAATCCACAAAATATTCTTGAGTTAAGCATGCTTGAGACGGAGTCTATGGCTGCAGTAGGTCACAGGGTGTTGGCCAGGGCGTTATTTATGTTGCTGTCTCATGTTTGCCATTGCTAAAATGAAGACATTTGTCTTTGCCTTTAAGCCTTCGTCATTCACGATACTATATCGTTTAAATAGTTTTAAAACATGATTTAAATAGTTTTATTTTATAAGCATGCGGATAATGAAGAAGAAGGAATAAAGCAGGTAGGAAAAAATTGAGAGCTCTATATCATTTATTAAAGTCACAGTGTGGCATTCAGTAATATTTGAGTGTCATATGTGTAGAACAGTGTCATGACACATAATCTATATTTCTGACCAGTAGACATTTGTGGTGATTTTGTGAATGTATTTATTCCCTAAAACAAACTGAGAGTTAAATGTAATGTTTGAAGCAACTGATTAAAATGCAGAGTAAATCTGTAATTCTCTATATGTTTAATATAGTTTTATGGACTTATGTGAGAGCTAGATTGAGCAAATAATAGGCTTAAAAATGTTGAGAAATGCATATGTGAGCATGATAGCCACCAAATTGTATTTCACAATAAATCCTTGAAAATAATCTACATTCACTGTATTTTCTGCATTATATAGATAAGTAGTTTAATAAATAGTCACGAAGCGAATAAACCAGTGATTTTTTTTTTTTATGAAATAGAATGCAGCTGTCCAGATACCAGTGTTTTCCGGTATGCTTGCATTTACCCTGCACACACTTGAGAAACCTTAGAACCCACATTTAATCCTCCTTTGTATGACTGTCTGTAAAACTGGTTCTCTGCAGAGGTGCAGAAACAAGATGTTAAAAATTACCTCAGAGACAAGAACAAATATGCCTGTTGGATGTGGAGGAAACATGTACAGGAACCAGAAGCAGAAGGAAAGGAGTAGAGAGCGGGAGCTGGGGGTGGAGAGCCATCTACATCTCAGTGCTCATGGTGTCAGCGTGACCAATTGCACTGGGCCTCTTATTCCATCCAAATCAGAACTAATAAAATTCTAAAACCTATGCACACAGTAACGTCATGTTTCTTGAGAATCCTTAGAAAGTCTTCATAACATTGACTGCTTTCAGTGATTCTCATTTTCTAGGCCTTGTATATCTGCACTAAAATGATGTCACTTTGGCATTGTCAATGTTGTGGAATCAAATTGTTTGGTTTATTTCATAATTCTCAACATCTAATTACTCCACATATTTTCAAGACGGCTATTAAAAACACTCTTCTCTCCTCTTCAGGGACATGGTGCATAGACACGCATGTAGGCAAAATACCCATACACATAAAATAAACATTAAAAGCTTTAAAAATAAACACATAAACCAAGACTATAGAGTTTCCCATTAAAATCTTTTTTGTGTGAAATTTGGATCTACAGAGCAGAAGGTAACAGACAAAATTAGGAATAGCATTTATTTTTCTATATGAATATACCTTATATTCTGCTTGGCTTATCTTTATTTCATTTTTGAAAGACTTCATTGTTATTAATTTTGATTTTGTGTATATGGGTGCAGGTGCCTATAGAGGCCAGAAAATGCTGGAGTTATAGGCAGTTGTGAATCTCCCAACATAGCTGCTAGAAACTAAATATAGATGCTCTGGAAAAGCAGTGTTCACTATTAAGCACGGAGCCATCTCTCCCACCCCTTCACTTATATTTTCTCCCTAGCTTATTTTCTAGTCACTGATGTAGAGCTAATTGTCATGCCTCCCCAATATTTTTGTTATTTAATACATTCATACAGATACAAGGCACTCCAAGTAAGACCTGCCATAAGTAGTTCAGTTGTCAATTTTTATTGTTATTTTAAAATTATAAAGGAAATATTTTATTGCATGAATTTTTAAATTATGTGGGATTTTAATGTGGGCAGTTTTATGGGAACTAAATCACGGTTCTTGGGGAAAAAAGCTTTTGTAAATGTCTGAAGTCATTTATAAAACTTTTGAAACGGCATCAGTATTTATCAAGGTTGTATTGTGGTACATGCATGCATAGATGCAAATAAATGAAAAGGGATGAATACACAAACGGCTAATGGCGCATGTCGTATGACTATGACAGTCTTTGTCAATATTCCAGGATACCAGCAAACTCAGCGATATGATTTTATGATTGATGAGCCAGTGCAATACTTTAATTAGTTATGGATTCAATACATTAAAGTGTTCTTGATTGTGTACTTACTTGGGGACAATTAATTTCTGATCCTTGATTTTAATTTTCTAATCTTATGTGCTACATAAACAAAATCTTGATTATGCAGAAAACTAGAAGAGACAGTCACATGATGTGCGTGATAAAAAAAAAAGTTTAGCTTGGAGCTTCATTAATTGTCCAGCGTTTTCAGTTGCATTACTGTGAGAGAAAAAATTTGAATGTGGCAAATATTGTGATGAAAATACTTTGGAAGCAGCAAAAGCATATATTTTCTGGAGAAATTGGCTGAAGCAAGTGTTTTATTAGAAGAAATAGTTTCAATAAATATTCTAGAAAGAGAAGACATAGTAAGGGGAACAGGAACAGGGTCTGTCTCTGACATGAACTCAGTAGCTGGCTCTTTGATCACCACCCCCTGGGGGGCAGCCTTGCCAGAGCACAGATAAGGACAATGTAGCCAGTCCTGATGAGACCTGATAAACTAGGGTCAGATGGAAGAGGAGGATGTCCTCCCCTATCAGTGGACTTGTAGAGGAGCATGGGAAGAGATGAGGGAGGGAGGTGGGATTGGGAGAGAATGAGGGGGAGGGCTACAGCTGGGATAAAAAAAATGAATAAACTGTAATTAGTAAAAGAATAAAAATTCAAAAAAAGAAAAGCAGGAGATTTTGCCTTCCCACTTAGACAGTGATTACACAAGTAGACATGTAATTATTCAGATCTCTAGGTATGAAAGTTTGAACGTCTGTAAGAAGGCTGGGGTGCAAAAGTGTAGTTAATTTCTATTGATTTCTGCTTTTATCTGAACAGATTTCTGCCTCCTGAGAGGCAAGCAGGAGTACATGAGGTCTTGGAGCATGTGAGAGACAGCCTGAACAATATCACCTGAAATCCAATTGGCTATTATTCTTAATAGCCACTTTAGGTCCGGTGTTGCATACACCAGGGTAGGCAGTCATCATTGCAAGCTCTTCCCCATCACTATTACAAGCCCTCTTCCCTGCCAAGTTAAACTTCTGGAGGGCAGACGAGCTCTTGACTTTTAAATATGGTGCTGTTCGGTTTACAGAAGGGTCAGCTGCACATGCTGGTGTGTGGAAGACAGAGATTTTATTAAGTATACCACAGGACACTAGTCCAAGAGATCTGGTTATTGCCTAAGTGGTGGACTGGATGCGAATGGCCCCCAACGGCTGATACATCTTAATAATTGGTCCCTAGTTGGTGGAACTGTTTGAGAGCGGTTAGAAGGTATGGACGGCTGGAGCAAGTGTATCAGTGGGGGTGGACTTTGAGGCTTCAGAAGCCCATGAGGGGTGTTTGGGATAATAATGGTCCCCATAGGCTCATACAGTTGAATGCTTAGTCACCAGGGAGTAATACTACTTAAGAAACCAAAATTATTACTGTACAACTGCTCTTAAAACTAAGTTGTGACCTATTTTGATTTTTTGAACAGATTTTTTTTAAAAAATTATTATTATTTATTACAATTTATTGACTTTGTGTCCAGGCTCACCCTGGACACTTTGTGTCCTCCCTCATCCACTCCCATCCCCACCCTCCCTCTCTCTTTGGCCCTGTAATCTTTCCCCAGTCCACTGTTAGGGGAGGTCCTCAGCCCCTTCCATCTGATCCTAGTCTATCAGGTCTCTTATTGTCTTCCTCTGTGGCCTGGCAAGGCTGCACACACCAGGGGGTGGTGATCAAAGAGCCAGCCACTGAGTTCATGTCAGAGAGAGCCCCTGCTTCCCTTATTAGGGAATCCACTTGGAGACCTATGTCTGCTACATCTGAGCAGGGGTTTTAGGTCCTCTCCATGCATGGTCCTTGGTTGAGGTGTCAGAATCTGCTGGGTCCCCAGGGCCCAGGGCCCACTTTTTATTTATTTTTAAATTTTTTTTTTACTCTGTTGGTTTCCTATTGGAATCCCTGTCTCCTCCAGGTTTTTCTATCTCCCCCTGCTTTCATAAAATTCCATGCATTCTATCCAAAGTTTGGCTATGAGTCAGCCTCTGCTTGCATACCTCTATTAGTAGATTGTTCAGAAGCCATCTGTGGCAGGCTCCTATCCTCTTCCCTGTCTTCTCCTGCTTTTGGTATCTATCCTGTTTGTCCTTCTGAATGAGGAATGGGTTCAAGTGTCATTTGAATGACTTCATCTTTAGTCAAACTGTGGTCTTTTTCGTGTTCCTTGAGGATCAATAATTTTCTCTATTTTATTGGTTACTTTTCTGAAATAAAATACCAATAAAAAGCAATTTAAAGAAGAAAGGGTTTATTTTAGCAAATGATTCAGAACGATAGAGTCTCCAGTGGTGGAAAGAGAAGTAGAGAGGTCAATTTCGTCCACAAATGGAAAGCTGAGAGAGAGAACACGAAGTGGAGCAAGTCCATAAATCTTTGAAGCCTGTCCTCCACTGCTGTGCTTCCTCCAGCAATGCTGCAACTTTTAAAGGTTCCATAACTTCACCAAAGAGCAACCCCAACTGGTGCTCAAATGTTCAAATATATGGGCCAATGGGGACATTTATCATTCAGGCCTATTACATCCATTGTATTTTTTTTTCATTTAACTCTGTTTTCAAATGTATTATTCATTCTTAGTTGCGAGTTTGGAGATTAGGGTATATATATATATATATACCCTATATATATATATATACCCTATAAATATACCCTATATATTTATATATATATATATATATAAAAATATATATATCCTAATATATATTTATTTAATATTAATTATATATATATTAATTATATATATTTAATGGTATTTTAGGTTTGATCGGAGATTACTTGTTTTCTTTTTTTTAATTCTTTATTAATTACACTTTGTTCACTTTGTATCCCCCCTGTGGAACCTCTCTTTTCCGATCCCAATCCCTTCCTTCCTCCTCCCTCTATACACATGCCCCTCCCCAAGTCCACTGATGAGAGAGATCTTCTTTACATTCCTTCTGATCCTAGTCTGTTATGTCTCATCAGGAGTGGCTGCATTGTCTTCTTCTGTGGCCTGGTAAGGCTGCTCCCCCTTCAGGGGGAGGGAATTAAAGAGCAGGCCATGTCAGAGACAGTCCCTGTTCCCATTACTATGGAACCCACTTGGATATTGAACTGTCATGGACTACAACTGTGCAAGGGTCTTAGGTTATCTCCATCCATGGTCCCTGGTTAGAGTATCAGTCTCAGGAAAGACCTCTGTGCTCAGATTTTTTGGTTCTGTTGCTCTCCTTGTGGACCTCCTGTCCTCTCCAGATCACACTGTTTCCCATTTCTTTCATAAGATTCTCTGCACTCTGCCCAAAGGTTGCCCATAAGTCTCAGCATCTGCATTGATAGTCTGCAGGGCAGAACCTTTCAGAGGTCCTCTGAGTGAGGCTCCTGACTTTTTCCCTCTTTTCTTCTTTTTCTGGTGTCCATCCTCTTTGCCTTTCTGGATAGGAATTGAGCATTTTAGCAAGAGTCTTCCCTCTTGATTAGTTTCTTTAGGTGTACAGATTTTAGTAGGTTTATCCTATATTATATGTCTATATGAGTGAGTATATACCATGTGCATCTTTCTGATTCTGGGATAGCTCACTCAGGATTATCTTTTTCAGATCCCACCATTTACCTGAAAATTTCATGATTTCCTTGTTTTTTATTGCTGAGTAATATTCCATTGTGTAGATGTACCACAATTTCTGTATCCATTCCTCCACTGAGGGGCTGTTTCCAGCTTCTGGCTATTACAAATAAAGCTGCTACAAACATGGTTGAGCTAATGTCCTTATTGTGTACTTGAGCCTCTTTTGGGTATATGCCTAGGAATGGTATAGCTGGATCTTGAGGAAGCTCTGTTCCTAGTTTTCTGAGGAAGCGCCAGATTGATTTCCAGAGTGGTTGTATAAGTTTACATTCCCACCAGCAGTGCAGGAGGGTTCTCCTTTCTCCACAACCTCTCCAGCATGTGTTGCAACTTGAGTTTTTGATCTTAACCATTCTGATGGGTGTAAGGTGAAATCTTAGGGGGTCGTTTTGACTTGCATTTCCCTTATGACTAAGGATGTAGAACATTTCTTTAAGTGTTTCTCTCCCATTTAATATTCCTCTATTGAGAATTCTCTCTTTAGCTCTGTACCCAGTTTTTATTTTAGATTACTTGATTTGTTGCTGTTTAACTTCTTGAGTTCTTTATATATACTGGATATTAGTCCTCTGTCAGATATAGGTTGGTGAAGATCCTTTCCCAATCTGTAAGCAGTCATTTTGTTCAGGGTCCTTTGCTTTACAGAAGCTTTTCAGTTTCATGAGGTCCCATTTATTGATTGTTGGGCTTAGAGCCTGTTTTGTTGGTGTTCTGTTCAGGAAGTTGTCTCCTGTGCCAATGAGTTCAAGGCTCTTCCTCATTTTTTCTTCTAAGAGGTTTAGTGTGTCTGGTTTTATATTGAGGTTTTTGATTCACTTGGACTTTAGTTTTTTGCAGGGTACTAAGTATGGATCTATTTGCATTTTTCTACATTTAGACATGCAGTTAGACCATCACCATTTGTTGAAGATGCTGTCTTTTTTCCATTGAATGATGTTGGCATCTTTGTCAAAAATCAGGTGTCTGTGTGTCGATTTATTTCAGGGTCTTCTATTCATTTGTTTTCTAAGGAGAGACTTAGTTAAAAGAAAGGTTTGGTGGCACATACCTATAATTCCAGCTCTTGGATACGACAGAAGGATCAAGTATTCAAGGTCAGCCTGAACTACATAGTGAGACATTCTCAAGAACAGTATTAGTTTACTTTCCTTTTTATTGATTGTTTGATTGATTGATTGATTGATTGATTGATTGATTGATTCATCAATGAATGGTAGAAGAGTATGGGCTTAACAACAAAAGCATATTGTATTACATTCAAAAAATATGTAAAAAAGGAAATAATCCTAAACTCCACACTATAAAAATTAAAAAAAATCCTAAGTATGAAATTGTTAATCAAATGACAAAATAAAGATTGGACTCAAATGTAAAAAAAAAAAAATGTTTCTTAACTAAAAGTTTTAATATGTAAAAGGGGAAGGGGAGTGAAGCACTTAAGGGAGAGAGACTAGAGAAAGGTAGAGATTGCTTGCTCTGTCTCCTTATATTTTTATATAATTTATTTAACTTTATTTTATGTGCATTAGTGTGAAGGTGTCAGATCTCCTGGAACTGGAGTTACAGATGGTTGGGAGCTACCATATGGGTGTTGGGAATTGAACCAGAGTCCTTCGGAAGGGCAGACAGTGCTCTTATCAACTGAGCCATCTCTCCAGCACCCTTGCTCTGTCTTCTTAAAAGTTGCCTTAGTTACTCTTTTATTGATGTGACTAAACATGATGACCAAATTAACTTATAAAATAAAACTTTTGGAGGGGCTTACAGCTCAAAGTGTGTCTATAACCATCACAGCAGGAAGCATGACAGTAGGTAGGCATGGTACTGGAGCTAAAACTTACATATGATCCACAAGCATATGACAGAAAGAGAAATACAAAGATAGAGACACAGAAAGACAGAGAAACAGACACACAGAGGGATAGACAGAGACACACAGAGAAAGAGATGAGACACAGAGAGAGCAGTGCATGGGAATGGCATGATGTCTTAGTCAGCGTTCTGTTGCTGTGAAGAGATACCGTGACTATGATAACTCTTGCTTTTAAAAAAGCTCTTAATTAGGGCTTACTTACAGTTTTAGAGGTTTAGTTCATTATCATTAGGGAGGGCATCATGGTGGTATACGAGTAGACATGGTGCTAGAGAAGGAGGTGAGAGTTCTATATCAGGACCTACAGGCAGCAAGAAGAGAAAGACACTAGGCCTAGCACTGTGACACATTTCCTCCAACAAAGGATTGAAATTAAAGACAGTCATAAACAAGGTTATTGGGTGATGGGAATTAAAATGATGTCCTCTAGAAGAAAGGCTTGTGCTCTTAATTGTACTACAAGCTTGTTGGCCTCTCATTATATTCTGTCCCTCATGTGAATTTTAATAGTAAATTGAAGGTGTTTCAGCAACACAGTTTTTATACTTGTAAATCAAGGTCATGTGTAGTTAAGTGCACAGATATTTTGCATAGCTGCCACTAAGCAAGCCATTTCTATGGGACAGACATGTAAATGGTAACTGGTGAACATTTAGTGCCAGCTCTTTCCATTTTATTGTAGCTCTTGCATATCTATTATTCTTTCATCTGACTATACAAGGTTCTTAAATAATGAAGTCAAGACTGGGGCAGTCAACTATCTAAACAATAACGTGTAAGATGCAATTGTTTGTTCCTGCAGTGGGAAGACCTCACTTTGGAGTAATTCAGCATTTTAATAAGTTAGGTTTTAATAGGATTTGAGAAATGGGATGCAAACTCCTTGAGGCACACATTGTCTGAGTCAGTATCAAGATCCTCCCCAAAGGAGTGACTTCAGGTGTCATTCCCACTGGGAGCTTCTTTCCAGCAAGGAAAATATGACTGAAGACATTTGTACTTAATGGAGTCACTGATAAACCACAGCCCTCTATCTTATTTAAATTTTTCCTTATTAGTATACAGAGTAATGGATGTAATTATAGCACCAATATGGGGAGGAAAAGCACACAGCAATAAATGTATAAAAAATGCCATCTTGAAGGTTGCTGGTTCATATGCTGAAAGAAAGAACAATAAAAGGTGGGGTTCTATCTAGGAAAGAAAAGAAATCAATTAGAGGTGGGAAGAGGTACAGAAAAATCAAGTCAGGGGGAACAATGAATGAAATCAAAACACAATGACAATATGACATTGTTGCTATAATTTAGTGTGTATGAAAGTTTTTTGCCTACAAATACGCATGTGTACCACATTCATGCCTAGTTCCTGAAGAGGCCAGAAGAGGTCATTATATCCTATGGAACATAGTTACAGAGAGTTACAAGCTGCCTTGTGAGTTCTGGGAATCAAACCCAGGTCCTCTGCAAGAGCAGTAAGTGCTCTTAAACGCTCTAATCCTTCCTGATTTCTTCAGAGTCGTTTAAGATACATTTTCTAGACTCCATACACGTGTGTTGTTTCTGTGGTTTATCTTGTTATTGATTTCTAGTTTAATTGTACTGGAAACTGATAAGATACAAGAGATCGTGCCCTTGGTGTTTGGTAAGACTTGACTTGTGAGGTAGGTTATGTTTTACTTTGGAGACAGTTCTATTAGATGCTAAGAAGACTGTAGATTTTTGTTCTGTTGGGTGGAATGTTCTGTAGATATCTTTTAAGACTATCTTATCTGGGGAGTAGTTTAGTGTTGAGGCATCCTTATTGATTTTCAGTTTGGGTGACTGATCTAGAGACGAGAGTGGGCTATAAAAATCACCCACTATTACTGTATCACTATCTATCTGACCTTTTCTGTTCACTGGTGTTTATTTTATGATAGAAAAAAATATTGTTACATGGGAAAATGCATAAAATGATAATTTATAAAAATAATCAGAAATTTATAAAATTATGACTTTTAGCTGGTAATGCAAATGCTTGTTTTGTGGGGGAAATGTAGGGAAATACGTGACGTTGCAAGGAATTTGATCAACACCACCAAAATAAAATAAGTGTAATTTATAGAAGACAATACCCCAAGAAAGAAGAGAAAAATATATAAAAATCAGAACAACCTGTTCCTCAAGAGTCAGACAACATAGCATTTCCATGGGCTCACAATGACAGATTTCATTAAATATAGAAGAACTGAAGTCACACAGACTGTGCCCTGATACCATAAGTGAATTAAATTAGAAGCCAAAACAGTCAATATTATATGCACACATGTTTACTGAGGTAAAACTATGCTAGATAAAGTATGTGTATATATATATGCATAGCCAAATGTGATGACTCAAACTTTTAATCCCAGTATTGGGAGTGGAGGCTGATCCAGTAGGATTTCAAGAAATATGAGGTCAGCCTGGGATATATCTTTAATTCAAAGCCAGCCAAGGGCCACAGAATAAAACTTTGTCTCAAAAAAACTTTAAATCATGTATTACATATAAATTCCATGCCCCATGTCCCATATTTCTTACCTATGCTTTATATATATGTACATATATGAACCCATTGGTGTTATTTTAATTTTAAGATGAGACATAAATATGAATATCAAATCAAGACATAAAATAAAAAAATTGCTTCTTGATAATATTGGTTATAAAACTAAGGATGAGTGAAAATTGCAAAATGGAAAAAGTCTGGCCAATCATACATACACATGCACATGCAAACACACATCCACATGAACACATGTACTGATACACAAAATTATATACATTCACACAGATGCACACACATGCACACAGACACATAGATACATAGACCTGCACAAAGAAACACAAATCTGGTGTTTCTTTTGTTTTGATCCCAAGGGCTGCTATAACCAAGGCAGAGGCCAATAAGAAAACTGACTAAAATCTGTATACCTAAAGAAATTAATCTAGAGGAGGACTCTGGCTAAAATGCTCAATCCCCATCCTGAAAGGCAAAGAGGATGGACATCAGAAGAAGAAGAAAACAGGAAAAGAGTTAGGAGCCTCCTACAGAGGGCCTCTGAAAGGCTATGCCCTGCAGACTATCAAAGCAGATAGTCTGCTTTGAGACTTATGGCCAAACTTTGAGCAGAATGCAGGGAATCTTATGAAAGAAGTGAGAAATAGTAAGATCTGGAGAGGACAGGAGGTCCACAAGGAGAGCAAGAGAACCAAAAAAAATTGAGCAAAGGGGTCTTTCATGAGACTCATACTCAAACCAAGTACCATGCATGGAGATAACCTAGAACCCCTGCACAGATGTAGCCCATGGCAGTTCAGTGTCCAAGTAATGGGTTCCATACTAATGGGGACAGGGACTGCTTCTGACATGAACTGATTGGCCTGCTCTTTGATCACCTTCCCTGGGCGGGGGAGGGGGGAAGCAGCCTTACCAGGCCACAGAGGAAAACAATGCAGCTACTCCTGATGAGACCTAACAGACTAGGATCAGAAAGAAGGAAAAAACCCTCCCCTACTAGTGGACTTGGGGAGGAACATTTGTGGAGAAGGGGGAAGAAGGAAGAGAGTAGGAAGGGAAGAGGGAGGGAACTAGAGGGGAGATACAAAGTAAGTAAAGTGTAATTAAAAATAAAATGAAATTAAAATTTAAAATAAAAGAAAACAGACCGGTGGTCTTTAGGCAGGAGCAGGAGCAGGAGCTTTGTGTGAGTTCATACAGAGTAGGACAGTTAAAGCCAGGAAGTAAGACAAGGGGTGAAGGAAAGGATGTAGGAAATTCAGTCACACCTCTCGCTGAACCTTTCTGGCAAGTACATGAGCTTCAGCTAGTCTGTAGAACTACTGTTGACTGCTACTGTCCTGATAATCAGAAAAGTAAATCCAGGGAGAATGAAAAGTCAGGGTTAAATAATATAGAAATATATTGTATATTCTATGTTTCTCTCTCACGTACTATATGTTCTTTTGTGTATATGCATGTGGGTGGTAAATATGCTCATTTATGTTCAAGTATGTGGGGATCTGAGTACACATGCATATATATCTCTCTGCATGTGCTGGGCTGCCAAAGGCTGACTTCAGGAATCTTTATCTCCCCCTTATTTGAGGCAGAATCACTAAACCTGGGATTCAGCAATTCTACTAGACTGGCTGGCCAGTAGGCTACAGGGATCATCCTATCTGCCTCCCTAGACCCAGAATTAGAGATACATGCTTATGTGCTTGGGAATATATGTTTGCTGTGGGCTTAACCTCAATCCTTGTATTTGTTTTCTAAAAATTTTAAGGGTGGAACCACCTCCCCAGCACCGATAATGGCTTTTTATCTACATGACATTAAGAAAATGGGACTGTCTCTGACATGAACTCAGTGGCTGGCTCTTTGACCCCTACCCTTACCCCCAAGAGAGGAGCAGCCTTACTAGGTCACAGAGGAGGACATTGAAGCCAGTCCTGAAGAGACCTGATAACAGGGTCAGATGGAAGGGGAGGAGGATCTCCCCTATCACTGGACAGAAGGGCAGGGAGGAGATGAGGGAGGGAGGATGGGATTGGGAGGGAATGAGGGAGGGGGCTACAGCTGGGACACAAAGTAAATAAAGTGTAATTAATATAAAAAAATAAAAATTTAATTAAAAAAAGGGAAAAAAAGAAAATGATTGTAGGACACTTTGGAATTGCAGAGCCAACTGGAATTATAAGCAGAACAGCTTCAACGGAAAGCAGAGGGTGTTTCTCTGCCATTTAATATTACTCTGTTGAGAATTCTCTGTTTTCTCTACAACAATTTTTAATTGAATTACTTTGTTTGTTGGTGTTTAACTTCTTTAGTTCTTTATATAGTCTAGATATTATCCCTCTATCATATGTAGGGTTAGTGAAGATCTTTTCCCACTGGCATGAATTTGGTTGCCTGCTCTTTGATCACCTCCCTCTGGCGGGGTGGCCTTACTAGGCCATTGAGAAAGAAGATTGAGACAGTCCTGATGAGACCTGATAGGCTAGGGTCAGATAGTAGGCGAGGAGGACCACCCCTATCAGTGGACCAGGGGAGGGGCATTGGGGGAAAAGAGAAGGAGGATAGGACCTGGAGCAGATGAGGGGAGGGGGCTACAGCCAGGATAGAAAGTGAAAAAAATTGTAATAAATAATAGTAATAATAATAATGATGATGAAAAACTTTAAAAAAATAAAACAGAGGGCACAGACCAATAACACTTGTTCTGAAGAACAGTGAGAGGTTTCGAAATAAAAAGAGCTAGAGTCTGGGAACAGTAGGTGTGACGCATGATAACTGGAGATACCAGAGAACCAATAGCAAAAGGTAGGTATAGTGGCAAGTGCCTGTAATTTCAGTAATAGTGAAGAGTTAGGCAGAGTGAGGTGGATCCCTGGAAGCTCACTGGCCAGCTAGCTTAGCCTACTTGGCAAAGGTGCAAGCCAACGTGAGACCTTGTCTCTCTATAGTGTATGGGTAACTGAAGAATGACAGCCAAGATTGTCTTCACACTTGCAATGTACACATGTACACCTCACACACGCTTGTATCTGTATATACATATGCACTTTCTGTGTACGCACAAAAATACTCATAGATACATGTAAACATACACACTGTGCATACATGTCCCAGAAAAATGCTGATATCATTTTGCAGGATCTGTGATTCGATGTGGATGATAATTGTTACAATAAATGTGTCATATTTATGGTAGGAAATTATGAATTTTCAATTCTTGCACTTTTCTAGAGTTTAATTTATTCATACAGGGCTCTGCAGATTGTAAGTGGCCTGACAAAAATTAGGTTATGTGGATAAAAAAAAAAAAAAAATCCTGAGAATTTAGAGGGTTATGTTTTAGCCATGGTAATTCTTGTCCAACAACAGATAGTGACAAATTCATAAAATATTTCATATTTTTGTTATTCTCAGTACATTTGAAGAGCAAGAACAACTTGTGAATGATCTTACTAAAAGATTAATGATGTAAAAAATCCCTCTTCAATTTTTTTCTATAGTTCTTTGAACTTTTGAGGTATTGAGAGTTTCTTGTTCTTATTCATAAGATTTAAAGTTCTATTCTCTTGGTAACTAATCTAGTTTTAATTATACAGCTAATAAAATATTTATTAAGTAATTCAGTGTTCCTGGTGTCCAGTGTTACTCTCAAAGGTCATGACCTTCAAGAATTTAGTTAAAGTACGGAAATTATTCCCTTTGAAGAAAGAAACCCAGCACTTGAGGTTTGTTTTTTTTTTTTTAAGTTTGTTTTTAAAATCTGCAATATGGTATTGTTTTTGTACAATTCAGTTGAAGTGAAACTTAAAAAAAAATTCTGACATATTTACAGTGTAGAAGCAAAAGTGGGGGAGCTGGCTCAGTGGGGAGGAATATTTGCCCTGCAAGCTTGAGGACCTGGGCTTGAATGCCCAGCCCACGTAAAAGTTGTGGCTGCATGGCCCTGCCTTGCCAATGCGGGTAGGAGTTCTGTGGAGAAGGAGTATCATTGCAGCTTGATGTTCAATAG
The DNA here is from genome assembly GCF_907164565.1 of Psammomys obesus. Taxonomy (NCBI): domain Eukaryota; kingdom Metazoa; phylum Chordata; class Mammalia; order Rodentia; family Muridae; genus Psammomys; species Psammomys obesus. The sequence continues at coordinate 62,280,498 of NW_026585504.1, read as the reverse complement.
CCTCGCTCCCGTTTCAGTGACAGATCCTGTCTCAAGAAAATAGGATGGAAAGTCATAAAGAGGAACATGGCCTCTGCATAGGCACACGGGCTTAGCATAACACACACAAACAGCCTACATACACCAAACATACCGTGCATGCATTAGTCAAAGAAACTTAGGCAAAATTGCAGTGAACTTTCACATGGTGAATAAATAGATGATGATGGCTTATTCTTTTAGAGGGGAAATACTCCATTTCCTCTTTTGAAGTCAGTCTCTATTTTCCAGTTTTGTGGAGTACAGATTTTTAAAGTATGTCCTGTGAGTCTCTGAATATCCCCAGTGTCTTTTGTCATATCCATCTTTAATCTCTAATTTTGTTAAAATTTTGTTTTGCCCCCTATGTCTTTTAGTTAACTGGACTAAGGGTTTGTCAATCTTATTGATTTTCTCTGTTTCATTGATTATTTTAATTGTTTTTGTTCATATGTTGTGGATTTCAGCCCTGATTTTGATTGTTTCTTCCAATCTCTTTCTTTTATTGTTATTTTGTCTTTTCATTCTTGCTTTCAAGTGTGTCATAAGTTACTAACACTAGGTATTTCCCTTATTTAAATTGTGTGTGTGTTTGTGTGTATAGTTACTCCTTTGAATTTGCCTCTTAGAACCACTTTTATTGTGTCCCATAATATTTGGGATGTTGTGTTTTTATTCATTTCTAGAAAGTCTTTAATTTCTTTGTTTCTGTCTAGACTCATCTTTCATTCAGTTGAGAGATGTTAAGTTTTCATGAATTTGTTAGCTTTCTGTTGATTCTGTTGTTGACACTGAGCTTTAATCAGTGGGGGTCAGATAAGATGAAGGGTGTTTTTTCAATTTTCTTGCATCTGTTGAGATTTGCTTTGTGTCCAACCATGTGGTTCATTTTGGAGAAAGTTCTGTGCAGTGATGAGTAGAAAGTATATTCTTCAATGTTTGGGTGAAATGTTCTATAAATAATTGTGAAGTCCATTTGGTTTATGATGTTAGTTAGCTTGATTATTTCTCTACTTTGTTTTTGTCTGGATGACCTGTCTTCTGGAAATAGTAGGGTATTAAAGTCAACCACTGTCAATGTGTGAGGGTCAAGATGTGATTTAAGTCGTGTTTCTCTTATGAACTTTGATGCCCTTGTGTTTGGTGCACATATATTTAGAATTGCACTATCTTTGTAGTGGAGTTTCCATTTGATGACTATGTAGTGTCCTTCCCTACATCTTCTCAATAGTTTGCTTGAAGTATATTTTGAAAGATCTTAAAATGGCTACACTGGCTTAAGGTTTAGGTCCCATTTTACAGAGAATATTTGTCCATCCTTCCACCCTGAGGTGACATTTACTACTGATATTAAGGTGTGTTTTATGGATGCAGCAGAAAGATGAATCCTATTCTTAAATCTAGTCTGTTACTTCTGTTACTATATGTCTTTTTCTTCGGGAAAGGATAGCATTAATGGTAAGAGATATCAGTGAACAGTGTTTGTTGATTCTTGGTTTTTTGTTTGTTTGTTTGTTTTTGTGGTATGGTGTTTTCCCCTCTTTTGATTGGCTTGTCTGAGATAATGTATTCCTGTGTTTTCTTTGGTGTAGTTACGTCTTCAGATTGAAGTTTCTTGCTTTTCTGTACATTTACCTATCTAGATAGATATTGTTAAATTAGGCTTTATTGTGGAAATTGTTTCTTTCTCCATCTATTGTGATTCATAGTTTTGTTGTATATAGTAGCCTGTGATAGATCTGTGATCTCTTAGTGTTTGTAGGGCACCCTTTAAGGCCTTTCTGGTTTTTAGAGTCTCCATTGAAGACTCATGTGTTATTAATAGGTTTCCCTTTATGTTTGATTTGTTATTTCTCACTTGAAGATTTTAATATTCTTCCTTATTTCTATGTTCCTATATTCTATATACTTAATGTATGGATTATTATTTGTCATCAGAGTTCTGTATGCTTCTTTCACCTTGATAGACATCTCTTCTTCTTTAGGTTAGGGACATTTTCTTTCATGATTTTGTAAAAGACCATTTCAGTTCCTTTGACCTGTGTATTGTCTCCTTCATTTATTTGTATTATTCGTAGATTTGGTCTTTTCATAGGTCCTAGAGATCTTGGATGTTTCATGCATGGATGTATTTTAGATTTAACAATTTCTGTGACCTAGGTATTTACTTCTTTCATCTTGTCTTCAGTTCCTGAGATTTTTACGTTCTGTTGGTGAAGTTTGCCTCTGAGGTTCCTGTTCTACTTCATAAGTTTTTCATTTCTAGTTTTCTCTCAGTTTGTATTTTCTTTATTGATCCTACTTCCACTTTTATGTCTTTAACTGTTTTTATTTTTCATTTCATTCCATTGTTCATGTTTTTATAGATTCTATTAATGGATTTATTCATATCCTCTTTAAGGTACTTAAACATATCCTAATAGCTGTCTTGAAGTCTTTGTCCTGTGCTTCAGCTATGTCACAATGCTCAGAGCCTACTGTAGTAGGGTTCCTCGGTTCTACTGGGGACACATTGTTCTAGATGTTCCTGGTTTTGTTTTTTGCTGGTCTCTAGACAGGTGGGTTTGAGATGACTGTAATTCTCCGTGCTGATATCTGGCCTTGTCTTTGTTAAGTAGGTGTTCTCTTCCTTGGTTTCCATTGCCCTTTCTGGTTCTACGGAGAGTAGGGTGGCTGTAGCTTGCTTGGTAGGTCATCCCTAGTAGGATCCTGCCAGGTGGCATCACTGGGCATCCAGGTAGAATATGTTTCTAGGTATTGGGGGCTGACACTAAGGAATGGGGATGAGCAGTTGTGAGGCAGCTGAAAGGTCCACAGGAGGGAAGAAAGCTGGGTGTTGAATAGAGAGGTAGGAGAGGTAACAGCAGGTGGTTGACTGCAAAGCTGGGGATAAGAAAGGAGGACTGAAATTGGAGAACTTGACAGAGTAAAGGCTTCCTGCCTGGCCAGCAGAATGGCCTGGCTCTGATCTGTCTGTGGATTTCTATGGAGAAAATACCTGCAGTTGTGGCTGAGAAAGAGGAATTATTTGGCATAGAAATGCTGTAGGAAAAGATACCCAGAGTCGACAGGGAATTGGGGGCAAAGAGAAATGGAGGGCGGCACAGCAGGCCCAGCTACAAAGCAAGAATAAGACTGGAACATCGGAATTTGAGGAAATGACAAGAAATGAAGATGGGAAGTGGTCGAAGTCAAGTTTTCTTTTTTTATTGTTTAAAATTATTTATTTAAAAATAAAACAATTACAATTATTACAGTCAATGTTTTCTTTAATTTAATTTAATTTTAATTTATTAATTACACTTTATTCAGTTTGTATCCCCCATTAGTCCCTCCCCCCTCCCCTCCCAGTCCCACTCTCACTCTCCCTTCTTCGTGCATGCCCCTCCCCAAGTCCACTGATAAGGGAGGTCCTCCTCTCCTTCCTTCTGATCTTAGTCTATCAGATCATATCAGGAGTGGCTGCTTGTCATCTTAATTTGGGATAAATAAATATGTCTGGCCCACTTACAAGTGCTACTTATCGTCTATGGTGTTTTTAACAGGAGTACCCTTATAAAATCATGTATGTGGATGTTTGGCCCATGGGGAGTGGCACTATTAGGAGGCATGGCTTTACTGGAGTAGGTGTGTTCTTGTTGGAAAAAAATGTGTTACTGTTAGAGAGGGCTTTGATATCTCCTGTGCCCAAGCTCAGCCCAGTGTGGAACACAGTCCTCTCCTGCTGCTTTCATATCAAGATATAGAATTCTCATCTCCTTCTCCAACATCATGTCTGACTTCTGGCTACAATTCTTCCTGCAATAATGATAAGGTTCTAAATCTCTGAAAATGTAAGCCAGCCACATTTAAATATTTTACCTTACAAAAGTTGCCATGGTCATGGTGTCTTTTAAACAACAATGAATCCCTAGCTAATATATCAATGGATACCTCAAGATTATCAATTACTATGGTTGTGAGTAGACTGAGGTAGGTCCTTGGAACTGAACTTAGAACTTTTGTGAGAGCAGCAATTACTCTAAACCACTGAACCAGGTCTTCACCTTTTGATTTTGTATTTTTGTTAATTTATGTGTTGTCTCTTCTAACATGGTAACATTATACACATAAAACTAAGAAAAATCCCTTCACTCCCACAAAGGGCTGGTGGGAGAAGCAGCCATAATTGATATCTCTCTCTCTCTCTCTCTCTCTCTCTCTCTCTGCCTTATTTTCATCTGTAACATTAGGAGACTCAAATGAAAAAAACCTTGAAAGGTTTCTTGGAGATTTCCTTGTGCCTCAATTGTTAATATTACAATAGCACTGGGATGCCTGACATCTCCTTTCACTTTCTGCTTTTCTATTATACAAGAGAGTCTAGGAAAAGATGTTTGCAGATTAATTAAAACCGAGAAGAAAGATTCTAAAACTGTGGTAAAATCCTTCCAGAGAACTTTATTCATCTTTGAATCTCTAAAACTTGATGAAAACCTTTCTAGTCAGTTTTAAGACTGAACTTACCTTCAATCCCTCAGGCTTAATAGTCAATTATTAAGATGGAATCTCAGCTGGAGAGATGGCTCCATTGGAAATTAATTGCCATGCAAACATGAAGAAAAGAGTTCAATCCCCAGAATCTGTATTAAAGAAAAGCCAAGTATAGGGGTTCAAGTTTGTAATACCATCACTGAGGAGGTAGACATGGGAATATTTGGTTTTTGATGGCTAACTGGTCTCACCAATCAATGAGCTTCAGGCTCAGTGAAAGATAGTCTCAAAAGCAATATAGGGGATAAGAAACTAGAATGAAATTTGACCCTTTGGCTTCTAAAAGCATGTGTACACAGAAATGAAAACCTTCTCTAACATACATGAAAGCAGCCATTGTGAGGTGTCCAGCTAAGGAGATGGCGCAGTCAGTAATGTAAGCATTGTGCAAGTGTAAAGAGCTGAGCTGAATTTGAGAAAATGGCAAAATCCAGAGATGGTATCACATGCTTATAATCCCAACACTGGGGAGGAAGAGCCAGGAGGGTCGTTGGCACTTCCTTACCAACTAGGCTAGCTGACTTGGTGGATTCGAAATGAGTGAAAAACCCTATTTGAAAAATTAAGACCAGAGGGCAGGACAAGATGGCTGCACCAGGAGAATAGGGCGTCTGAGGAGCAGGACAACATTTCCTGTACAGCGACCAAGAGACTGAACCCTGGGCCCTAAAACAACAGCAATCGTGTTTTTCAGGTGAGAGGAAACCCCCACGGCGTAAGAATCAGTCTGGACCACTCTCAGGTCCCCCAGCCAGAACCTGGAAGAGATCTTGGGTGGCACAGGCACTAGGTCCCCAGACCAGAGCCACATGCCTGCGTGTCCTGATCATGTTCCCAGGCTGATCGGTGGGCACAAAAACACCAGAGACTGGGAGTCTCTGTCTCGAGAGAATCCACAGAGAAGGAAGGAAGTTGTACTGACTTAAATCACCCAGTCCTTCCCTGGAAAAAGTCTTGCAGACCAGCAGGGCCGAGCCGCCATCACTGAGCTGTGCTCCAAACACAGGCAGTTTCTGCACTCCCTGGGGGAGACTGAGCGGTGCGCCCCAGGGCAAAAAAGAGACTAGGAGTCCCTGTCTCCAGAGAATCCACAGAGAAGGAAGGAAACTGTACTGACTTAAATCACCCAGTCCTTCCCTGGAAAAAGCCTTGCAGACCAACGGGGATGAGCTGCCATCACTGAGCTGTGCTCCAGAAACAGGCACAAACAGTTGCTGCTTGCCAGCTGTCCAACTGTGTCACAGCAGCTGATCATTAAATTTACAGCAAGATGCATATGCATCTAAAGAAACCAAGCAAGAGAGAGGACCCTAACTAAAATGTTCAATCCCCAACTGAAAGGCAAAGAGGATGGATATCAGAAGAAGAAGAAAACAGGAAACAACCTAGGAACCTGCTACAGAGGGCCTCTGAAAGCCAGAAGAAGAAAACAGGAAACAAACTAGGAACCTACCACAGAGGGCCTCTGAAAGCCTCTGCCCTGCAGACTATCAAAGCAGATGCTGAACCTGATGGCCAACTGTCGGGCAGAGTGAATGGAATTTTATATAAGAAGTGGGAAATAGTAAGAGCTGGAGAGGACAGGAACTCCACAAGGAGAGCAACAGAACAAGAATAATTTGAACAGAGGGAACTTCCCAAAGACTCATACTCCAACCAAGGACTATTCATGGAGATAACCTAGAAACCTTGCACAGATGTAGCCCATGGCAGGTCAGTGTCCAAGTGGGTTACCTAGTAATGGGAAGAGGGACTGCCTCTGACATGAACTGATTGGCCTGTTCTTTGATCACCTCCCCCTGAGAGGAGAGCAGCCCTACCTGGCCACAGAAGAGGACAATGCAGCCACTTTTGATGAGAACTGATAGACTAAGATCAGAAAGGAGAGGAGAACCTCCCCTATCAGTGGACTTGGGGAGTGGCATGCATGCAGAAACTGGAGGAAGGGTGGGATCGGGAGGGGAGGAGGGTGGGGCTTATGGGGGATACAAAATGAATAAAGTGTAATTAATTAAAAAAAGTTAAAAAAATAAAAAACAAAACAAACAAAAAAAATTTACAGCAAGAATCCCAGAAATAGGGCAGCTGTCTTCAGGACTTCCCTGGGTGAGAGGAGAACCCTCTGGACTAACAAAGACCACAGTTACCACTCAGGTCTCTATCCCTGAGGTGAGCAGCAGCAACTCCTGAAAAAAATGCCAGCCACCCAGGGACTATACCCAAAAAGCTGAAAAGACTTCCTTCAAGAAAAACCAGCTTTCTGCCAAGGGGATTCTCTCCACCACAGGATCCCCAGGAAACACTAGAAACTAACCCCAAACACCTAAGATAGCCCAATGGGTAGAGGCCAGTGTAAAAGCTCAAGCAACAAAAGACAGAGCAATATGGCATCTCCAGAACCCAGTTACCCAGGGGCAAGTAGCCCTGGACACCCCAGCATAACTGAAATCCAAGAAGATGACCTAACAACTAGGCTTATGAAGATGATAACAGAGGAAACAAATAAGATACGTAAAGACATAGAGGAAGATAAACTCAAACAGAATATTGCCATCCATAAAGAAATAGAGGACGTTGCAGCCAAACAGTTTGTGGCCTTTATAAAGGAAATGCTTAAAACACTGAATGAAATAAAAGAAACAGAGGTTGGTTCAAACAAACAGCTGAAAGAAGTGATGGAAAAACAGGAAAATACAGGCAGACAGGTGAAGGAAATCAACAAAATGGCTCAAGATTTGAAGATAGAATTGGAAAAATTAAAGAAAACACAAATTGCAGAGAGAAAGAACTTAGGGAAGAAAACAGGAACTACAGAGGTTAGCATAAAAAATAGACTACAAGAGATGGAAGAAAGAATCTCAGGTATGGAAGATACAATGGAAGAAATAGATGTATCTGTCAAAGAAAATGTTAAATCTAAAAAATTCCTGACACAGACCTTCTAAGAAATTCAAGGCAACATAAAAAGACAAACTAAGAATAATAGGAATAGAGGAAAAGGAAGATTTCCTGCTCCAAGGCCCAGAAAATATTTTCAACAAAATCATTGAAGAAAATTTCCCCAACTTAAAGGAGAGGTCAATAAGAATACAAGAGGCCTACAAAACACCCAATAAATTAGACCAAAAAAGAAAATACTCCTGCCACATAATAATCAAAAGAGTAAGTATACAGAACAAAGAAAAAATACTAAGAGCTGCAAGGGAAAAAGGCCAAGTAACATATAATGGCAAACCCATTAGAATCACACCTGACTTTTCAACAGAGACTATGAAAGCCAGGAGAACCTAGACGGATATCATGCAGACCCTAAGAGAACAGAGATGTCAGCCCAGGCTACTATACCCCACAAAACTCTCAGTCCTCATAGATGGAGAAAACAAGATATTCAATGACAAAAACAAATTTCAACAATACCTACACACAAATCCAGAGTTACAGAAGATACTAGAAAGGAAAATACAACCCAAGAAACCTAGCTACTTTCAAGAAAACACAGGAAATAATTAACCTCACTACAGTAAAACAAAAAGCAACCAAGCACACAACCTTATGACCGCACCCAACATTAAACCAAAGGATCTAACAGCTACTGGTCATTAATCTCTCTCAACATCAATGGACTCAACTCTCCAATAAAAAGACACAGACTAACAGAATGGATACATAAACAAAACCCAGCAATCTGTTGCATTCAAGAAACAAACCTAAGTCACAAAGATAAATATTACCTGATGATAAAGGGTTGGAAGACAGCTTTCCAAGCAAATGGACCTAAGAAGCAAGCAGGAGTAGCCATTCTAATATCTGATAAAATAGACTTTCAATCAAAATTAATCAAAAGAGATGGGGAAGGACACTTCATACTCATTAAGGAAAAATTCCACCAGGAAGACATCACAATCCTGAACATCTATGCCCTAATTACAAGGACACCCACATTTGTAAAAGAAACATTGATAAAATTTAAACCACATGTAGATCCCCACACATTAATAATGGGAGACTTCAACACCCAACTCTCAACAAAGGACAGGAAAACAAAACAGAAATTAAACAAAGAAACAATGTCTCTGACAGAGGTCATAAATCAAATGGACCTAACAGACATTTACAGAACCTTACACCCAAACACAAAAGAATTTACCGTCTTCTCAGCACCTCATGGAACCTTCTCCAAAATAGACCACATAGTTGGTCACAAAGCAAGCCTCAACAGATGCAAAAAGATTGAAATAATCCCTATATCCTGTCTGATTACCATGGAATAAAGCTGGACCTCAATAACAAAAGAAATAGCAAAAAGCCTACACATACATGGAAAATGAACAACATGCTACTAAATGACAGCTGGGTCAGGGAAGAAATAAAGAAAGAAATTAAAGTCTTCCTAGAACTCAATGAAAATGAAGACACAACATACCCAAACTTGTGGGACACAATGAAGGCAGTGCTAAGAGGAAAGTTCATAGCACTAAGTGCCTTCAAGAAGAAATTCGAGACAGCGCATTCAAGCAACTTAATGGCTCACTTAAAAACCCTAGAAAAAGAAGAAGCAGACACACCAAAAAGGAGTAGATGGTTGGAAATAATCAAACTGAGAGCTGAAATCAATCAATTAGAAACAAATAAAACAATTCAAAGAAACAATGAAACCACGAGCTGGTTCTTTGAGAAAATCATCAAGATAGACAAACCCTTAGCCAAGCTAACTAAAAGGCAGAGAGACACCATCCAAATCAACAAAATCAGAAATGAAAAGTGGAACATAACCACAGACACTGAGGAAATCCAATCATTAGGTCTTATTTCAAAAGTCTATATGCCACAAAATTTGAAAATCTAAATGAATTGGAAAATTTTCTTGATAGATTCGACTTACCAAAACTGAATCAGGACCAGGTAAAGCAATTAATTAGCACTGTATCCCTCAAGGAAATAGAAGCGGTCATCGAAAGTCTCCCATCCAAAAAAAGCCCAGGACCAAATGGTTTCAGTGCAGAATTCTACCAGACCTTCAAAGAAGAGCTAACTCCAATTCTCTTCAAACTATTCCACAAAATAGAAACAGAAGGAACACTACCAAACTCATTCTATGAAGCCACAGTCACCTTGATACCTAAACCTCACAAAGACCTAACAAAGAAAGAGAATTTTAGGCCAATCTCCCTAATGATGCAAATTGATAATTGATAATTGATGCAAAAATACTCAACAAAATACTTGTAAACCGAATACAAGAACACATCAAAGATATCATCCACTATGACCAAGTAGGCTTCATCCCAGGCATGCAGGGTGGTTGAATATACGGAAATCCATCAATGTGATCCACCATATTAACAAACTGAAAGAAAAAAAAAACACATGATAATCTCTCTAGATGCTGAAAAGCATTTGATAAAATCCAACATCCATTTATGTTTAAAGAATTGGAGAGTTCAGGGATACAAGGCACATATCTAAACATAGTAAAAGCGATATATAGCAAAACTACAGCCAACATAAAACTGAATGGAGAGAAACTTAAAGCAATCCCACTGAAATCAGGGACAAGACAAGGCTGCCCACTCTCTCCATATCTCTTCAACATAGTTCTTGAAGTCCTTGCTAGAGCAATAAGACAGTTGAAGGCGATCAAGGGGATACAAATTGGAAAGGAAGAAGTCAAAGTATCACTATTTGCAGATGATATGATAGTATACATGAGTGATCCCAAAAACTCTACCAGGGGACTCCTACAGCTGATAAACACCTTCAGCAAAGTGGCCGGATACAAAATTAACTCAAAAAAATCAGTAGCACTCCTGTATACAAAAGACAAAAGGGCTGAGAAAGAATTTAGGGAAACAAGCCTCTTCACAATAGCCACAAATGACATAAAGTACCTTGGAGTAACCCTTACCAAGGAAGTCAAAGACTTGTATAAAAAAAAAAATCAAGTCTCTGAAGAAAGAAATAGAAGAAAATATCAGAAGATGGAAAGATCTCCCATGCTCATGGCTGGGCAGGGTTAACATAGTAAAAACGGCTATCTTACCAAAAGCAATCTACAGATTCAATGCAATTTCCATTAAATTACCAACACAAGTCTTTACAGACCTGGAAAGAAAAATTTTCGGGAGGGGCCAAGATGGCGGCGCCAGGAGAACACCTTGTCTGAGAAGTGGGACAACACACTCCGTGCAGCAACCAGGAGACTGAACTCTGGGCCCTAAAACAACAGCGATCGTGTTTCCAAGGTGAGGGGAGGCTCCCATGTCATGGGAGTCGGTCAGGTCCACTCTCGGCTGCCAGCCAGAACCAGGAAGAGAACCAGGCTTTGGGTCTCCAGGCTGGTGCTGCAAGCCTGCGTGTCCTGATCACTTTCCCAGGCTGATTGATAGGCACAAGGGTGCTTGAGGCTGGGAGTCCCAGTTGCAAGAAAACCCCACGGGGAAGGAAAGTTGCCTGACTGGTCATGGGTCACCAAGTCTTTCCCTGGAAGGTCTTGCTGACCTCGGGTACCCACCGCCACCACAACTGAGCTCCCGCCGTGCATGGAGAGCAGCTGCTTGTCCAGCTCAAAATCCCTACTCCCTCTTGGGAGGAGGCGGCAAAAGGTGGACAGCAGAATCTGCCACAGACCACATTGTCTGTACCCCAACACGAGATCAGGGCTGAAAAACCCAATCCTTTCGGGCACTCCCCCAAACGCTGCCATCACCCTGCCGCAGCTGAGCAGAAGGATAAAGAGGCGCACAGCAGCTTCACAGTGCTGGAACTCCAGTGCTGCCGGCTGCTCCTAGCAAACAAATTACAGATTGGGATCTGGGACTGTGGTCATTCTATATGTCCTGAGATTCTCCTGGGTCCAGCGCAATAAGGTCTAGCAGCAAGTTCTATCACTGGGGCCCCACGCCCCCGCCCCCTAGCAGAGAAAGGCTGGCTCAGGATCCCACTGAGAAGCCTCAACCCCTGCTGGCACTCCCCTGAGAGCACCTCCATAAGCTTGCCCTAGCAGAGGGGAAGGATAGAGAGGCCGCCTGCCAAGGACATAGCACCCTCCCTCCAGCTCACCCAGTGGCCCCTATCAGAGAAACCCAAGCTCTGGATCTGAGGACACTCAACCCTACGTGGTACTCTCTCGGGATCAGTGAACATAGATTCTACTGCCAGGCTGCTTCTGGAAGAGAGATCTGGGCCCGGGATCTGGGATTGAGTACACTCAACCTAACTCTTTCCCGCGCCACCCAGGGACCAGCCAACATAACCCCTCCTGGCAGAGGGAAAGGACAAAGATGCAGCACACAGGAAAGGTGGACACCGAGTCCTGCGGCCACAGTGTCACAGAGCTGATTGTTAGCCTACCCATGCACTTCTGCAGCAGGACCAAAACAGAGAGTAGTGAGCAAGGGGAACCCCTGTGCATTCCAACTGGTCCTGCAGGAGAGTGAGTGAGCCTTCTAGGGAGAGTTTGCCCCAGACCCATGGCCTCTCCACAGAAGCAACCAGACGAGATCCCTGCCACCCACACCCCTAGTGTGGGCATCATAGGGATTCTTGGGATAACAACCCCAACATTGAAGCCTCTGCCTTGCGGGTCCACCAGTGTAATCCAGGCAAACAATCCCTGGATCTCAGTCAGAACTGTGTAATAGTGGCTTGCAGGCCACTGCAATAGTCAGAGAATCCGTGCATGCACACTGCGCCCGCTAAAAGCACAAGCAAATAGCGCCAGCGTCACATTCCTTACTTAGGCAAAACTGAAAACACAGTGCACACTCCCAAACCAGTGAACCTCTCTCATCTTCCTGAAAAAACAGTCCAGAAAACAGAAAGAGAGGATCATAGCCCGAACTACAATCTCGAGGAAGAAAAATTTTCACCTTCATATGGAATAACAAGAAACCCAGAATTGCTAAAACAATTCTATACAATAAAAGATCTTCTGGAGGTATCTCCATCCCTGATCTTAAACTGTACTATAGAGCACTAAAAAATGCATGGTACAGGCATAGAAACAGAATGGTGGATCAATTGAACCAAACAGAGGACCCAGAAATAAACCCACACATCTATGGACACCTGATCTTTGAAAAAGATGCCAAAACCATACAATGGAAAAAAAGATAGTATCTTCAACAAATGGTGCTGGTCTAACTGGATGTCTACATGTAGAAAAATACAAATAGATCCATACTTATCCCCATGCACAAAGCTGAAGTCCAAGTGGATCAAAGACCTCAACATAAAACCGGACACACTAAATCGGTTAGAAGAAAAATTGGGGAATACCCTTGAACTCATTGACACAGGAGACAACTTCCTGAACAGAACACCAACAGCACAGGCTCTAAGAGCAACAATCAATAAATGGGACCTCATGAAACTGAAAAGCTTCTGTAAAGCAAAGGACACCATCATCAAAACAAAATGACTGCCTACAGACTGGGAAACAATCTTCACCAACCCTTTATCTGACAGAGGGCTAATATCCAGTATATAAAAAGAACTAGAGAAGCTGAAAAACAACAAACCAAGTAATCCAATTAAAAAATGGGGAACAGAGCTAAACAGAGAACTCTCTGCAGAGGAATATCGAATGGCAGAGAAACACTTAAAGAAATGCTCAGTGTCATTAGCCATTAGGGAAATGCAAATCAAAACCACCCTGAGATTTCACCTTACACCCATCAGAATGGCCAAGATGAAAAACTCAAGGGACAACACATGCTGGAGACTTGTGGAGAAAGAGGAACCCTCCTCCACTGCTGATGGGAATGTAAACTGGTACAACCACTCTGGAAATCAATCTGGCGCTTTCTCAGACAACAAGGAATAGCACTTCCTCAAGATCTGGCCATACCACTCCTAGGCATATATCCAAAAGGGGCTCAATTACACAATAAAGACATTTTTTCAACCATGTTTGTAGCAGCTTTATTTGTAATAGCCAGGAGTTGGCAGCCCAGATGCCCCTCAACTGAAGAATGGATGCAGAAATTGTGGTACATCTACACAATCGAGTATTTACTCTGCAATGAAAAATAAGGAAATCATGAAATTTGCAGGTAAATGGTGGGACTTGGAAAGGATCATCCTGAGTGAGCTGTCTCAGTATCAGAAGGCACACACAGTATATATTCATTCATATAGACATATAACATAGGATAAACCTACTAAAACCCTGAACATCTAAAGAAACTAATCAAGAGAGCAGACCCTGACTAAAACGCTCAACCCCCATCCTTAAAGGCAAAGAAGATAGACATCAGAAGAAGAAGAAAACAGGAAACCACCTAGGAACCTGCCACAGAGGGCCTCTGAAAGGCTATGCCCTACAGACTATCAAAGCAGACACTGAGACTTAAGGCCAACTGATGGGCAAATTGCATGGAATCTTAAGGAAGAAGTAGGAAATAATAAGATCTGGAGAGGACAGGAAGCCCATAAGGAGAGCAAAAGAACCAGAAAATTTGAACACAGGGGTCTCCCCAGGGACTCATATTCCAAACAAGGAACATGCATGGAAATAACCTAGACCCCTGCAAAGATGTAGTCCATGACAGCGTAGTATCCAAGTGGGTTCCATAGTAATGGGAAGAGGGACTGCCTTTGACATAATCTGAACTGCCTGTTCTTTGATTACCTCCATCTGAAGGGAGAGCAGCCCTACCAGGCCACAGAAGATGACAATGCAGCTATTCCTGATGGGATCTGATAGACTAAGATCAGAAGGAAGGGGAGGAGGACCTCCCCTATCAGTGGACTTGGGAGGGGCAATCGAGAAGAAGGGGGACGAAGGTTGGGGTTGGGAGGGGAGGAGGGAGGAGCTTATGAGGGGATACAAAGTATCTGTAATTAATAAAAAATTATTAATTGTATGAACTGTAATTAATAAAAAAACCAATAAACAAAACCCTTCTCAAAAAAAAAATTAAGACCAGACTCAAGCACACATGTACACACAGACACACAGACACACACACACACACACACACACACACACACACAGAGAGAAAGAGAGAGAGAGAGAGAGACTTATAGAGAAAAGGTCTTTTGCTGTTGTTCCTCCCACTTCTCGCCAATTCTCCAGTACTCATCAGGATTGGTCTGCACTGTCTTCCTCTGTGGCCTGTAAGGCTGCTGCCTGAGGGGGGAAGTGATCAAAGAGCTAGCTCCTGAGTTCAAGTCAGAGACAGTCCCAGTTTACTAAGGAACCCACTTGGAGACTGAGCTGCCATGGGCTACATCTGTGCAGGGGTTCTAGATTATCTCCATGCATGGTCCTGGGTTGGAATATTGGATTTCAATGACTCTTTATGTTTTTCCTTTTTGTAAAAGCATCACGCTTTTATTAAAGTAAAATTTGAAGTCCTTATGTTTCTTATATTCAAATTTAAACTATCTACCACAGATTTTAGGGTTAGAGCTTAGGGCCTGGTGCCCAAACAATCCTAGACTTCCCACCTATGCTCAATGGGCCAATTAAATATAGTAAAAATCACTAAAAGGAGATTTATTCAATGTGGCCAGATTTGGAAGATGTACAAAAAGTCTAGTTTATTTTCAGGGTCCTGACATGAGGCCATGTTAAAATAGAGGACTGTCATGTAAAGTATGGTTCCACCCAACTGGGACCCATTATTGTCTGTCCTTAAGTTGGTCTGACAGGTCATTAGAACTGCGTGAAATCCCTTCCAGAAAACAAGTTCCCTGCTCTGGCTACACCAGAGTTCAGCATTTCCCTTTTTCCAGCATGAGATTCCTGGGGGAAATTCCATGTCTTCAGAGACATTACTTCAATAATCTGCTAACCACAGGGAAGAACACAAATATTCTATAGAATAAGAATAAAAAATATTTTTCTCCCAGCAGTTCATTTTGCTAAGAATTTCTGCTCAAACACTCTGCCTTTATTCTTTTTATTTTCATTATATATATTTGAATACTTTAAACATGCCTTCCCCCACAATACCCATCTCCTGTTTTATGCCTGACCTTTCTTCTCTATGGCGTTTATGTGTGTGTGTGTGTGTGTGTGTGTGTGTGTGTGTGTGTGTGTTCGTTCAACTGGATGTCATCACAGTGAAATACTACAAGAATGATTCTGTATTAAACAGACTATAGTATAAACTGAAAGAAACACAATATGTGAATGATTTATTATAGATGACAAATGGACAAAACCAATGTGATGGATATTATTGATTGTCAAATTGAATAAGTTGAATTAACTAAAACTAAAGCAACAGGATACACCTTTGATGAATTCTTTTCCATTAAATAATTTTAAGTGGGAAGACCTACTTTTAATTTAAACTTTTGTAGAAAGATTCACCTTTAATCTGGGCCACACCTTCTGGTGGTAGCCTATATAAAGAACAAGGAAGAAGGAAGCTTACTCTCTTTGCCTACTTTCTCCCTCTGGCAAGTCCATTCCTTTCTGGCATTAGAGCTTATTCTTCCAGGATCCTGGGTTATACTGAAGACCAGCTGAGACATACAGTCTAGTAGACTGACCTACTACATGGTTCTTCTGGATTCTTGGATTTTCTGTTGGTAGATAGCCACTGTTGGAATAGCTGGGCCACAGCCTATAAACCGTTCTAATAAATTTCAAATACATATATACATAAACAAATAGAAGAATGGATATACTAACTCCTCGTTCTTTCATATGATTCCCTGCACTCTGCTGAAGGTTTGGTTATGAGTCTCTGCATCTGCTTTGATACACTGCTAGGGAGAATCTTTCAGAGGGCCTCTATTGTAGGCTTTTGTCCTGTTACTTCTTTTCTCCTACTTCCAATGTCCAGGAGAGGACAGGAGATCCACAAGGACAAAATATATCAGGGCACAGGGGTCTTCTTTGAGATTGTTTCTTCAACCAAGGACCATGTATGGCTATAAGCTAGAACCCCTGCTCGGATGTAGCCCATGGTAGCTCAGTAACGAAGTGGGTTTTCCTAGTAAGGGGAACAGGAAATATTTCTGACATAAACTCAATGACTGGCTCCTTTACCCCCTCCCAAAGGAGGAACCGTCTCGCTTGGCCACAGAGGAGGTCATGGCAACCAGTCCTGAAGATATCTGATAAGCTAGGCTCAGATGGAAGGGGAAGAGGACGTCCCCTAGCAGTGGACTTGGAAAGGGGAAGGGAGAAGATGAGGGAGGGAGGGTGGGATTAGGAGGGAATAAGAGAGGGGGCTATGGCTGGGATACAAAGTAAATAACCTGTGATTAATATAAAAATAAAAATTAATAAAAAAGAAACACACACACACACACACACACACACACACATTCTATAACTTCTGTTTCTTGGAGAACCCTGACCAATATAATCAAGAATCAGAATTTCTCCATTAGATTACCTCTTCCATGATTTTTTTATCCAAAAAAAAAAAAAAAAAACAAATTACAATATGTCATATCATAGTTATGCCTACATCACAGGTAGAATCTTCTTAGCTTTATCATAACAGATAAACACAAGTGCACTCTAGAGAACCTCATGGGAGAAACAGAATATTAAACTTTGTTCATTTTGGACCACCCAATATGTTTAAATTTAAATGAAACCCGTCCTCAACTAATCATTGGTTCAATTACATTTATGTTCACACAGTAATAGAAAATAAATAGAGTAATTCTGGACATAGGTTTTTCATGACTGAGTCTAATGTTCTATGGTTATTTTTACAAGCATCCAGTCATTTTTTTTAATAATTTTTTCTTTAACTTTTATTAATTACACTTTATTCATTCTGCATCCCCCTGTAAGCCCCTCCCTCCTCCCCTCCCGATCCCACCCTCCCTCCCCTTTCTACATGCATGCCCCTCCCCAAGTCCACTGATAGGGGAGGTCCTCCTCTTCTTCTTTCTGATCTTAGTTTATCAGTTCTCATCAGAAGTGGCTGCATTGTCATCTTCTGTGGCCTGGTAAGGCTGCTCCCCCCTCAGGGGGAGGTGATCAAAGAGCAGGCCAATCAGATTATGTCAGAGGCAGTCCCTCTTCACATTATTATGTAACCCACTTGGACACTGAACTGCCATGGGCTACATCTGTGCAGGGTTTCCAGGTTATCTCCATGAATAGTCCTTGGTTGGAGTATGAGTCTCTGGGAAGTTCCCTGTGTTCAAATTATTCTTGTTCTGTTGCTCTCCTTGTGGAGTTCCTGTCCTCTCCAGCTCTTGCTATTTCCCACTTCTTACATAAAATTCCATTCACTCTGCCCGACAGTTGGCCATCAGGCTCATCCAGTCATTTTTAAAGAATATACTACAAGAAATATTTGAAAGTTTCTGCTCTGTAATAGAAAACCAAATCAAACAAACATAAAATCAAAACAAAGAAACAAAAACCCAGCCTAAAACATAGAACTTTACTTCTTCATTTGTGGCAAAGAATGACTTGAAATTGCAGGAAGTAGAATAAAGAAGCTGGAGTAATAGGAGAAATGTGCATGGGAGATAGCCAAGCCTGGTTCCACTTTCTGCATTTTTCAATTTGTTTTCTTATCAGCATGCCCATAAACTGGAAAGCATTAGGCTCAAGCTCACTGATAAGCATATGAGAATTTCTTGCTGTCGTCTCCGCCCTCTGTAGTGGAAACTCTTTTTAAGAGTTTTGGACTTCGCATTAAAAATAAAGAGTTACCATACAAGTCTGATAACAAATTATTTTAACTTTAAATTCTAGGTACATAGGAGGCATACACTGTGATGATCTTTAAGTGGGTGAAGATGAGGCCACCCAGCTGAGGAAAGGATGCTAGTTAATCCAGATTCCTGCCAGTCTTGAACATGACAAGTACTTCTTACCTTGAAGTTGTCAAGCTTCAACGTGTGCCTGCCACCTGATAATTAAGATTCTGCAAGAGGGCAACAGAAAAGTACTCACTCAGTCAGAGCCACTGGGAAGTGTTGTGGGAAAATGTCCAAAGTAAGAATTCTACCAAAGTTCAGCTTGGTGAACCAATGAATTTATTGGGGTTGTTTGCAGGAGTATGAAGAGATTGCTACAGGTAAACATGGATAAACTGATGACAGTTGAATCACTGAAAAGCTCACCCCAGGAAGGGGTATGAGTCATGAAGGCAACATCTCTAGAACTCTTTGCATCACTTGAAGGCAGCTCAGCAAGTGGGAAAGTCTGATTTAACCTTAGAGGATAATATTGTGAATCTTGTAAGTTTCAGCTTCCTAGGAAGTGGGGGGTACTGATTTCTTCCTGACTCTTACTACTGCTCTTCCTTTAGGAGGGACACATTTCATTTGGAGGACAGGACAGCTAGAATGCTTGAGCTGGGAAGTCAAGAGAAAGCATAAAAGGATAAGCAGTTTGAACATTAGGAAGAGCTTGAGGGAAAGCTAGTTAGAATACCACCTCAAAGTTTAACCCGAAGTCTGATTTGCCAGTGTGACCCATGGCTGCCACAGAGAAGCCCCTGAGGGACTGTCCAAGTTTTTCTCTTCTCAGAAGCATCTTTCCATTTCTTCAGTCTGTGGAGTCAGGAAGGGGAACCTTACAGAGCAGTGTTGTTGCTGTTTGGGTTGAGGTTGGATATTAGGGTTCTTGTCCACATTTTAGAGCACACCAGACTCATAAAATGCAACATTCCTCCTACAGCAGAAGGAAAGCCACGTGACAAGCAGTAAAATGTGTGTGTGTGTGTGTGTGTGTGTGTGTGTAAGAGAGAGAGTTGTATGTGCACACTGAAGTCTAGAGGAGATGCCAGCTATTCTATCACTCCCTACCATATTCTCTAGAGACAGGGCATCTAACATCATCTGGCAGTGAGGATTCTCTGAGCCCCTTCTCTTCCTCCTGTAGCAGTTACAAGCTTGGGCAGCTTCCTTTTTTATGTGAGTACTGTGGATTTAAACCCCAGTCTATTCTTTTGAAGCAAGTGTTCTTATCCACTGAGTGATCTCTTCAAGCTTCCTGTTACTGTAATATAAGTGATTAAAACTCAAACATCTACAGAAGTTTTAATCCTTGGGGCTCATTGTCTCTGTAATCTACTAGCTAAACGGAGGTAGACAAGCATATTTTTAAAATAGCTTCATTCCTGTTAGGAGTTCTACACCAGTCTGGTCCCTGTTTGAGTTCTAGACTGCTGGTAGAAATACAAATAATGAAAATGAAAGTTAGAAAGCTGAAATCAGCTCACCGCTCAATATCACCAAAAACTGGACTTGAGAGGATTGCAAACTTGAGTCTCTGTTAGAAATTTCTTTTTTTTTTAATATTATTTTATTTTTTTCTTATCAGTTACATTTTATTAATTCTGTATCCCAGCTGTATCCTGCTCCCTCATTCCCTCCCAATCCCACCCTCCCTCCCTCATCTCCACCCTACCCCTTTCCAAGTCCACTGATAGGGGGGACCTCCTCCCCATTCATCTGATCCTGTTTTATCAGGTATCTTCAGGACTGGCTGCAAAGTCCTCCTCTATGGCCTAACAGGACTGGTCCTCACTTGGGGGGTGGGGAGATCAAAGAGCCAGGCATTGAGTTCCTGTTAGAAATAGTCCTTGTTCCCCTTACTATGGGAAAACAATTGGTTACTGGGCTACCTCGGGCTACATCCATTTGCGGGCCTGGGGTTATAGCCCCATGGGAGTACACTTGCTTCAAACACAGAAGGCTTTATTCTTGGCCTTCAGCACTAAAAGCAGAACAAAACCAGCTAGAAATATATTCTCTCTCTCTCTCTCTCTCTCTCTCTCTCTCTCTCTCTCTCTCCCCCCCTCTCTTTCTCCCTGTGTTTTCCTATAAGGTAGTGGAAAACTGACATTGAGTTCACTATTGAAGAATTTCATGTTGTTGTTATGCCTTTTTCATTTCCTGTTTATTTTAGACTTTAATTTCTGTTGTCACTCATATTAGGTACTTACTCCTTTTAATTAGCCTTATCTGTCATGTCTACACTAATTTGCCTGTAACCTTGTTATGGTTTATGATGATTATCAGCTTCACAGTGAGGAAATTTCTAGATCTGGTTACCCAAAGTTGTTGTACTAGCCAGACCATTGCATGGATTGTAGCAGACTAGATAAAAAGGAGATAGTGAACTGAGCACCGGAATTCATCTTTTTTCTTTCTGACTGTGTGTAACATAATCAGCAGCCTCACACCTCAGCTATTATACTTTCCTCAACTTGCTGGACTGCAGCTTCAAACTGTGAGCCATGATAAATAATTCCTTTATTAAGTTAATTTTGCAGGTATTTTGTCAAAGTGGTGAGAAAAGTGACTAAGACATATTTAATTGGAAAGTCCTATTAAATTACATGATATTAATTTGTTTTATTTGCAATACCCAAGAATTAGCCTAGTATCTAGTGATTTGGTTCATATAAGTGCTAAAAGAAAGGAATTGAATCAAATATAGTTTAGGGAGTGAAATAAATTAAAAAAAAAAGAGGGAACGCACATACAACACATAGCATCCTCAAGACCTGCTGGATTATTGACACTTAAAAATTTATTATAATGGTAATGTGCTTAAAGCAGGTATCCTGTGGATTCTATTTCATTTATTTGTACTCATAAATATAGTCATCGCTATTTTATTTAATGAAGTATGTTCTTTCTGAAGCAAGACGAGTTGTGTGAATTGGTGTAGAAAGAGTTGGTTTTTCACTGAGTTTTACCTGATATCCATTTGCCTCACTGAAAAAAAAAAGGTGTATGGATAAAAGAGGAGACTCTGGGAGTAAAAAACTATTAAAATAAATTAAGAATTTATTACACAGGAAGCTAGAGTTCACATTCTGTAAGTCTGTGCTACTCTGTAATTATTTTCAGACTATGGTGTGTTGAAAGGGCTTTCTAAATGAAAAATCATACATGCTGAAGGATGAGAGCAATTGCACAGGGATCCTGTTTTCAGAATGTCAGAGATGGATGCCCATTTGACATGAATGATTTGCCTGGGCTGTTCCCTATCCCAGAGATGGTCCTGTAATGAAATGAAAGCAGTGCTTTATAACCAACAAAAAGATTTATTGAAGGCCAAAACGTCAAAGGTAATCAAACTATTTAACTTCTGCTCATAGCTTGACTTAGTACTGAGAAATGGACATGAGAATTTATCACGTACTGGAAAATTAAGGAAAGAGGATTTCATAAAGAGAAAGGCTGAGGGCTACTTTGAGGCTTTCAGTGAAATACCAATACAATTCTTCATGGTCATATTTTCAATGAATGATAACTACTAATAAATCCCACGTAACATTTTCCTTTGCTTTAAATTGATTTCAGTACACATCCAGTAAAGTATATAGAGCTGAGCATTTTAACATCCCATAGAGATGGTGCCAAGACCAGAAAAGCAAAATAGCTCACTTCACTAAGGACTGCAATTGCAGCCTTTACAACTTATGTCTTTCCTCTTTTGGGAATTATCACAATGATTTAAAAAAGTATACTTTGATCTCATAAGAAGTACTACTATACATATTTTTGGATATGCCTTGTTTTTGTTGGTATTGAAAGAGGGTCTTGAGTGGCCCACATTGGCCTTGCACTTGCTCTGTAGCTAAAGATGATCTTAAACTCCTTATGTTCCAGTCTCCCAAATGTTTGAACTTTAGGCATATGCCATCATGCCTAATTTCTGCTCTGCAAGGCATCAAGCCAAGAGATTTATGCATGCGAGGTAAGCACTGCATACATCGAGTTACATCCTCAGTGACATTTAGGTCTACGTTGTTCTGATTTGTTAAAAGCTAGTAAGGTCTCACAAAGTACCCAGAATGTTTGTCTTTCCTAAGCAGTTCATAAGCGTTTTATTTCTTCCATTATGTTTGACAACAGTTATTATTTTCTTCTTTGTCTATTTAATCATTTTAATTATAAGACCCAAGCACTTAGGTTTGTTTATTTGCACTCTTTTGTGCTAGTAAAAGAGTCTACATTATAAATATCAAAATAGATTTCCATGTCTTAATGAGATTTTACTTCATGATGTTAAAGGGTAATCCTTCTAAACTTTTTCTTAAAGTGTAATATTGGATGATGCTTGGAAAGAACATTTTTTTTCCTTTAATAGTCAGTAAAATCTAAGTAGGATTTTAAGTAGGAGACATGGTTCCATGATCAAGGCTGCTTGGTGCTCTTGCAGAAGACCTTAGTTCAGTTCCCAGCACCTACATCAGGTGGTTCACCACGTGTAACTCCAGCTGCACAGAATTCCCCCACCCTGGCTTTTGCACATGCCTGAATTCATGTGCAAGCACACACACACAAACTTAAACAATCCTAAAAATATTGTCTTTATAGGAAACCTACATGGATACTGAGCTGCCACTGACATGGACTCAGTGAGCTGCTTTTTGATCACCTCCCCTTGGTGAGGTGGCCTTACCAGGCCACAGAGAAAGAGGATGCAGCCAGTCCTGATGAGACCTGATAGGCAAGGATCAGATAGTAGTGGAGGAGGACCTCCCTGATCAGTGGACTAGGGGAGGGGCATGGGAGGAGAAGAGGGAGGAAAGGTGAGACCTATACTAGAAGAGGGAGGGGGCCTCAGCCAGGATACAAAGTGAAAAAATTGTAATAAATAATAATAATAAAGATAAGAAGATTTGGCCAGATTTTTAAAAAATATCTTTTGAAATAATTTTATATATATATAATAATAAAATTCAAGGTGTTGTATTTTTGATCATCCTTGAGACTATGAATACATGTGAAAATTAATGCTGTCCATCTGTTGTATTTTCCTATTTAATAAAAGTATGATATTTATTCCTATTAGTAGTCTTAAATCACAGTATTTTCCTTAAATCTATGTGTATGTCTATGTGCACGAATGTCATTTCTCTAATCACTGAAGGATTTTAATATGTCTCATTTTCAAAATAGCATGTTACAAGTTGTTTTTCTTTCTTCTTTTTTTTCATTGTTTTTTTTTTTTTTGATATGGCTTTTTTGACTGATATTGAAGTTCTGTTTCTCCTGCTTTCATCTTCCTAGTGCTGAGACCACAACCATGCAATTGAGATTACATATGTTGCTGGAGATTTAGCCCGGGATTTCATGGGTGCTAGACGAACATTCTACACGCTGAGCTAGAGCCCCAAGTTAACATTACACTTATATTTAAACAAATGTTCAGTTTGATATACTATACATACTTAAGGAATTTGATAATGTTGTATTCTAGTTTCATTCTAATGCTGGGGAAAACATCATGACCAAAAACAATTTAGGAGAAGAAAGGGCTTAATGGCTTACATTTTTAGGTCAGAGTCCATCATTAAAGGAAATCTTATGTGAGTATTTTTTTCTGTATACCTAGTGTATACAGAATCCAGGAGAGAGCTCATGTCCCTTCTAACTGGAGTTATAGATGCTTATGAGAATCATGTTGGTCCTGGGGATCCATGGTTTTTCTGGAAGAGCAATATGTCTTAATCAGTGATCCAGTAATCTGGCTTTTTAATGCAGCCCAGGACTTCTCAGTGGGATGTGCCCTTGTACATCACCTAACAAGCAAGATAGGCCTCCACAGACCTGTCAACAGAGGGATCTTGTATAGGCAATCCTTAGTTAGGGTTTTCTCTTCAGATTGCTCTATGAGGTATCAAGATAATATTAAAGTAACAAGTGTAGTTGTGATTACTGAAAATCAGTCATACAAAAAAAAAAACAAACAAAACACAACAACAAAGGGCCAAGAGGTCCCACACTTGTAATGAAGGAAGGTCTGACCCATAAAGTTTTACTAAGAGTATAGCCATGGCACAGGAGTCAAATGAAGCCCAAAATGTAATGGTGTAAATGAACAAATTCTATTGTGAAGGCTGAAAGAATCAAAATGGACCTGATATAAAATTTATACAGCCAGGAATGAGAAAACCTGCAGGAAATGGTTCTACAAGAAGAGGCTTGAACTCTACCCAGCAGGGTATCAAAGTAGATGCTGAGACATATAGCCAAACTTTGGGCAGAGTGCAGGGAATCTTATGAAAGAAGGGGGAGATAGAAAAACCTGGAAAGGACAGGAGTTCCACAAGCAGAGCAACAGAACCAAAAATTGTGGGCACAGGGGTCTTTTCTGAGACTGATAATTCCAACCAAGGACCATTCATGGAGATATACCCTAGAACCTCTGCTCAGATGTAGTTTATGGCAGCTCAGTGTCCAAGTGGATTCCCTAGTAATGGGAACAGGGACTATTTCTTACATGAACTATTTCTTACATGGCTAGCTTTTTGGCCACCTCCTCTTGATTGGGGAGCAGCCTTGCCAGGCCACAGAGGAGGACAACACAACCAGCCCTGATGAAACCTGATAAGCTAGGGTCAGATGGAAGGGGAGGAGGACCTCCCCTATCACTGGACTTGGAGGAGGATATGGGAGGAGATGAATGAGGGTGGGTGGGATTGGGAGGGAGTGATGGAGGGGGTGACAGCTAGGATAAAAAGTGAATAAACTGTAATTAATTTTTAAAAAAAATTAAAAAAGAACAATAAAAATGAGGCTTGAGAAGATCCTACTGGCTCTGTAAGTCTCCCCCTTCTCCCTATCTCCTCTCCCTCCCCCACAGTAGTGTATAAGGTTCCTCTTCCCCTTCATCTTCTTGACATTTAATGCACTTTGTTTTCTGCATAACAGACATTATGAGTGGAGTGAGATGGAATTTCAAAATTGTTTCAATTTACATTTTCCTGATGGCCAAGGACATTGCACATTTTAAAATGTATTTATTGGCAATTTGTGTTTCTTTATTCTTTCTTTCCTTCTTTTTTTGAGAACTATCTATTCAGTTCATTGGCCATTTACTGTTTTATGGTTTCATTTTGTTTTGAAGATGTTTGCTTTTTTGGAGCTACACCACTCAAAATATTGTAATTCTGTGAGAGATACCCACATAGCCATGTTTATTGATGTTCTAATCACACTATCAATGCAATGGAGTCAGCAGAAATGTCCATCAGCACTTGTTGAAAAAAAATACATGTGATACATGCACACTATATAATTTTATTCAACCATAGAGAACAATTATAAAATCTGTAGAAACACTGATTAAAAACAAAAGCTCTTATGCTAAGTAATGTGACCTAGATTCGACAAAGATAATCTATATCGTCCGTTTTCTTTTATGTAATGATCTCCTCTTCTGATTTCCAACCATATGTTAGCACAGGGGGTGAGAATATAAGTCATAAAACCAAAAGGAGACCCATGAGAGGGGAAAAGAGAGTTAAGGAAACCATGTGGGGAGGGGGCAAATGCATACTACATGAGAGTGGAAAAGGGTTGTTAGTCTCACGGGGATGATCAGGGAGGGTCGGCAGGAAAGCAGGGAAGGGAACTATCACTGAAAAGAGTCAGTCACACCACGGGAAGCCTGGAAATGCCACTGAGGACGTCTGTTACTTTCTATGTTAATTAAAATATTTTAAAAGAACAGAATATAAAAGGCACTAAAATTTCACCTTTAGGACTATAAAAAATCACAAGTTTTTGTTTTTATACACATTAGGAAAATTACTTTATTTTCATAATTACCATTTTCATTAGGCTGAATATTTGAGCTATCCTTCAGCTAACTCTCTTCTTCCTCCTCTATGTTCTCTCATGTAATTACCAGGGGGCCTGCCACCAGGGTGGAATTTAGGAAAAAAATTGTTCACAGGTACTTGACATAACTCTGACCCCAATAGCCCCACACTCATCAGGCTATAGTTTTAGCTTCTTCTGTTCCTCAAAATGGAAGTTCTTCCTCTTTCTCCTCAAAACTATGAAATCACTCCTTACCCTTTAGAGTACACAGACAATTCTTTATCTTCAAAGCCATGATGACTCAGACTAATAGCTTAGTTCTGTAGGCCATACTGTTTCTTTACTGGCATTCTGAGCTTTACTCTAACATTTACTCTACCATGTAAGACTATACTCTTCTTGAGGATACAGATTCCTCATTGATAAATCTCTCCAACCCAGGATCATGTACTAGTGCATTCAAACATAAAATTACAAATGAGCTCTTAAAAACGTGGAGAATTATACTACTTATAGAACATTCTCAGGCAAAGAATTCACTTAACTTTACGATAGTCACGGTTCCTCTGTCCATGGTGATTATGCACCTCTGCTGCAGCCAAGGGAAATGTCTGTGCTCAATTTAGTTACTAATCACCTTTTGGCTACCCTGACCATGGAAATGACAAAAAGCAACTTAAGGGAAGAAGTTTTTTACTTCAGCTTACATTTGAAGGGGATAGAGTCCATCATGGCATCGGCGTGATGGTGATAGGATTGCATTTTCAGGCAGGAAGCAGAGAGAGATGCATATTAGTGCTCACTTAGCGTTTGCTGTTTTACAGAGTCTTAGACCCCAGCCAAGAGAATGGTGCTGTGCATACGGTCTTCTTCTCACTTGAATTGACATAATTCAGAAAATTCCTTAAAGACATGCCTGCATGACTTTTAAGTGGCTTCCAGAGCTTTCCAAATTGACAATAATCATCATCAGTATCAGAAATAATGAAGTGTTCTTTGAAGTTGTTTTTTTTGTTGTTGTTGTTGTTTTTTTTTTTTTTATGAGGAATGGAGTTGAGTTAACATAATTTAGAAAATTCATCCAAGACATGTCTGGAAATTTTTGACTGGATTCCAGAGCTTTGCAAATTGCCACTAATCATCATCAGTATTAAAGAGAATGAAAGAGTTTTTGAGTACCTTGTTTTTTGAAATGAGGGATACACTTAAACATTCTTTCCTACACAGGACAATCCTCTACCCAAGAGTTTTCCTTACTAAATGTAAGGAGAACAAAGATTGTAAAACTGCCTTTAGGTAAGAAAATAGCCTAATTATTACTGTTTTTCAAAATGAATATTGCTAAGCACGGTGGCACATGCCTGTAGTATGAGCACTTGGGGAGGCAGAGTCTGGCAGATCTCTGACAAACACATCCACACACACATACATGCACACATACTTACAAAAGAAATAAATATTTAATTTTTGTAATTATTAAACATCTGTTATTCATTAGTCCATTGCCAAGTTAATTTTTGTGTCACTGTGATCATTAGTGCCTGAAATTAACATTAGCAATTTTTTCACAGACATGTGAGCATATATATTCTAAAAAAAAATACAAATATCAATGTATTCACTAATCAAAAGAGAAATACAAATCAAAATAACAATGAGGTCTTTCCTTATACCTGAATAACTACTTGTGAATTAACCAACTGACCAAGAAAGACAAGTGCTCGCTGTGATATGAAGTTGGCAATGATTGCTAGTATGAATAAATCTAGGGGAGGTTCTCTGGGTAATAAAGTAAAAAAATTCTCTCAATCTTAGAAATGCAAGCTCAGTGTGATCCTAGTAATTACACTTCTGTGGTACTTAAAATAAGAATCCATATCCACCTCTGCATGGACTCTTACATTTGAATGTTGGCCCAGCCACTTTAGAAGGATTGGGAGGTGTGGCCTTGCTGGAGTAGGTGTGTCACTGGTGTGAGTTTTTAGTTTTCAAAAGTTCATGCCAGGCCCAATTTCTCTCTGTCTCTGTCTCTGTCTCTGTCTCTGTCTCTCTCTCTCTCTCTCTCTCTCTCTGCTTTCAGAACAGGAAATAAAGCTTTCAGCTACAGCTATAGCACCTGCTATATGCCGGCTGTCATGCTTCTTGATATGATGGTCATATACTAAGCCTATCAAAATATAAGAAAGTTCCCAAATAAATGTTTTATTTTATAAGATTTGCCTTGATCATGGTGTCTCTTCACAGCAATAGATCAGTAAGACAACTTCTTAGACTTAATTTGAAAGAACAAACAGGAGGATTTCCAGAAGACATAGGCAATCCTACAATGAGTTCTGTTGATAACACCCAGTACAGGTAAACAAGCTAAATATCCATTAATGGGTAGGAAGATAAGAAAGTATTCTATATAAATACAACAGCTGCCACTAGGCATGCTTTATTTCTATGTTGGCACTTCCATCTGGGATTGCTTTAACTCCCTCTTCTTTTCCAGACAGCAAGCCACAATGGAAGACAGTCCAAACACTTTCCCAATTCAGGGTATCTTTACGGATCCTCCAACCCCATTACAAACAGTAGAGATTTGTTTTAAGAATTTCATTTTATTTTAATTATATGTGTTTGCATGGTTTTGAATATGTATGTGCACAGTCGAGTACAAAGGATCAGAGCCCTGGGGCTGGATTTATAGTTCCTCTGCGCTCACATTGTTATTTTCTTTTACGCTGCCTACATGTATGAGACAATGCTATGAAAGAAGCATCGCTGCTGGCAGAAGCCAGCATAGTAGACTGCTGACACTCTGACCATTCTCTGCCTTTACATCTCAGCTCATTTCTTAGCCAGTGTGCTGGGCTCTCTGCTGTAATCCCAGAAATGAGCAGGTGGAAGAAGAGAGATGATCAACTGAGAGACAGCTTGTACCACATAATGTGGACCTCTAACAAACTATAGCCATTTCTTCATTTGTTCCTGTATGTCCGTCTCACTTTGGTTGTGGGTGGGAAGGAATCCCACTCACCATTTCCTCACTAATAATTCAGGGTCTTCAGAGGTCCAGCAAAGGCAGCATCTATTCTTGATTGGGACAGGAAGAAAAAAGATAATGAAATAAAAATTGACTCCTGGTGTTGGAAAGATGACTCAGTAGTTAAGAGCACTTCCTGCTCTTTCAGATGAACTGAATTTGGTTTCCATCATCTACAGTTAGCAGCTTACAATTAACTGTCATTCTAGCTCCATTATATACATACATAATAAAACAACTCTTTTAAAAATAGTTCTGAAAAATTCTGTGCTGGCTAGTTTTATGTCAACTTGACACAAGCTAAATTCATCTGAGAGAAGGAAACCTTAATTAAGAAAATTCCTCCATAAAATCAGGCTACAGGCAGGCCTGTGGGGCATTTTATCAATTAGTGATTGGTTGGGGAAGGGTTCAGCCCATTATGGGCAGTAACACTCCTGGGCTGGTGGGCCTGGTATCTATAAGTAAGCAGGCTGAGCAAGCCATTGAGGTAGAGGAGTAAGCAGCCCCCTCCATGGCTTCTGCATCAGCTCCTGCCTCCAGGTTCCTGATGTGCTTGTGTTCCTGCCCTCACTGCTTTTGATGATGAATAGTTATATGGAACTGTGAAATAAAATCTGTCCTCCTCAAGTAGCTCTTGGTCATGGTGTTTCATCACAGGAATAGTAACCCAAACTAAGATGGACTCCTACATGGCAGGTGTTGAGTTTGAGGCAAGCTAGACTACATATATACAATGACGATAACAACAACAAACCTTTTTATCAATACTGCCTTATGTCTAGTCACATGGCAATGAACAGTATTGACAAACATATGTTTTAGATGTTCGTTTTATATTTTCTAACAGCAAAATTCAGACACTGTGTTTTGGATATCTTCCTGCATCCTTCAGTGATTTTAAGTGATTTTTGTGGGTAAATTAAGAAACTTACTTTGAAAAGCTTGGGAGTTGGCATGCACTATGAATTTGAGAGTTACCTCATCAAAGAGCTACCACTTTCTGTTTGTTAGGCTACTATAGTGGCTAATAGAAGAACTTGATTAATAATCTCAAAATGTGGCAATTTAATTAGTGACATTGGGATAAATAGTATTAGGGTTTTTAAATATATGTTAGTGTAATTTGATTTAAATTAAGTTTCATGGGGGCACAAGTAACTAAATGGTTAACAGTCCTTGCTCCTTTTGCAAAGAACCCCAGTTTGTATTACAATACCTGCTTCAGGAGGCTCACAACCACATGTAAATCTAGGTCCAGGAAATTTCAAGCCCTCTTCTGGCCTTTGCAGGCACATGTATGCATCTGTACATAACAACACACACACACACACACACACACACACACACACACACACACACACATTTAAATTTAAATTTAAAAATCTAGCTACAGCTCTAAGTGAACCCCTTAGGATCCAATTTAATTCTGTCAGACTTCTCAGATGGTACCTGGGAGTGTGTCCAGCTCTCCAGCTGCCATGGCTTGTGATTATTAGTGAAAAAAATCAATTCATTAAAATAGTATTTGACAGCTGAAAATAGAATAGATTCTCAGTGTGCATTTTCACAAATGCAGCCACTAATTTATTTTTGTTCACTGGAAAGTGATAATCTTGGGAACACTTTGTGGACTTGCAGATTTGGATAGAACGGCATTTGTATTCTGGTTCCATGTTGCTTTTTGTTCTTTTTGCATTGGAGCAGATGTCTATTGCATATGGATTCTGAACCTCATCCAATCTGTTCTTTAAATCTAAATGTAATTACTGGCCAATAAATTTAGATAATTTATACATCTGCTGAAGTCATGGATGTTTTATTAATTATTTGACTTGGAAGCTTTTTAATTTCCTCCTTTGAAATATAAGTATTGTTTGACTTTCCATTGAATTATGTAAACAAACATTTATTCACCCTGTAAATGGCACTAGTTAAATAACAAAGAGATGGCTCCATCCAATAATGCTGATTGAACTGGTGAGTTTGCTGGGAAATTACTGAGGGCTTAGTGCAGGATTATGTACTGAACCATGGTGACTAAACCAGTTGGGCCCCTGAAAAACTCACAGGGTAATAATAGACTCATGGGCAGTAGTTCATGGCAGTTGCACTCCTGTGGCTCCCTGAAGGACTTTCAGGCTACAGAGTGTCTTTTCTTTAGCAATTGTCACTGTTCATATAACCTTGGGCAGGGGCTTTGTGAGTCTTTTAAATTTCAGGAGCTTGTGAGTTTTGTTTACTTCCTGACACTTTAAAGTTTAGTTCAGTTCCTGGGTCTTAAGGATGGAGGATCTCAATTTGGAAGAAACAGCCATGCAGCAATAAAGACTTAGAACCATATTTCTTTGTGTGAAACCCCCAGGTTTCCCAACCTTAGCTTGAGTGATGAGATGTATGTGATTTGCCATCATCCTTCTCAAGTTGATATAGAAGCATCAGATAGAAAACAGAGATTTTATCCAAGAAAGACTGTACTTTTTGTGAAAGCAGAGGCATAAATCCTGAGCTTCAGTTACATGGACTAAAATCAGCCTCACATGTGAGATAAGCATGTGCATTCAGCATATCATTTGTTTTTCACAATAAACCTACAGAATTTATATAAACATTACCAACTTTTTATGCAAGATTACTGGCATTTAGAAACATCAGAAAAATAACTAACTCGATAAGATTTTAAATCTAGACTCCCTGATTATAGGTATCGTACTGTACATCTATCTTGGTCCTCCATGAAAATATTTTCATTCTTAAACTGTTGTTATTACTGTAATTTATAAGTTGACTATTGACTGAATTATTCATTGCATATATGCACTATTATTTTTTCTAATTATCCACATATAATAGCGTTCCCATGATATCTTACATATTTTACAATTTTTTAAATTTCAATATTGTATTAGGTTAGAATTTCTGTTGCTGTGATGAGACATCATGACCACTTCAACTCTTATAAAGAAAGACATTTAATTGGGGCTGGCTTACAGTTCAGATATTAGTCCATTATCATCATGGCAGGAAACATGATGGTATGCAAGCAGAAATGGTTCTAGAGAAGGAGCTGAAAGTTCTACATCTTGATGCAGAAGAAGATTTTGAGCCACACTGAGGATAGCTTGAGCATATAAGACCTAAAAGTCTGTTGCTACAGTGATGTACTTCCTCAAACATGGCCACACCTACTCTAGCAAAGCTATACCTCCTAATAGTGCCACATCTTACAGGCCAGGCATTTAAACACATAAGTTTGTGGTCAATGGGGGCCATACCTATTCAAACTACCACAAATATGTACAGCAGTATTTGAAACACAGACAAGTATTTTCCAGCCAGTGTTTTTTATATTGATTACTAAGTTTTGTTTACTTGCTGTTTTGTGTTTGGTTATTGTAACATAATGGGTACATGGGTACTGGGTGATTTTTCACCTTATAGTAGACAAAATAACAATTAGTAGATGAATTTTCAGTTTGTTCAGTTCTGGGCAATATTTGGCTTCTCTAGTATGTGGGAGAAATGTGTTTCTATGACTGGATGAACAATTTCAAATATTTGCCTTTAAAGATATTAGCACTAATGAATAATCAGTAATTTTATCCTGCATTTTCTACGGCACAGACATATCTTTTCATGGGAATTGTTATTCCTAGTATTGGAGCTATTATGGTTGAATATATTTTGGAATACTTTATGATGTACTCAAATTAGGACTCCTCAGGGAGTGACTCAGTGTGTAGCATGCTTTCCTTGCATGAAGACCTGATATCATTTCCCAGAACCCACTCAAGAACTGTTGAGCATGGTTCCATGAGCTTGTAAATCCTAGCTTTAGTTAGGCAGAGAACTGGACATCACTGGGTCTTTGCTAGCCAGCCAGCTTGGTCTGCTTGGTAAGTTATAGACCAGAGGGAGACCCTGTCTTGGAAAAATATGGACAGCTCTTGGGAAAGCCACTCAAGGTTGCCCTCGGGCTTCCACACACATGTGCAGCATATGAACTCCCATTTGCACACTCAAACATACACACAGACCCACTCACAATAAGTCTGCAATTCTCAGGCAGGAAGCTACATTAATACTATTCTCTTGAAGAAGGCATTGCCAAGGGTTATGGGTATTTTAAAAGCTGTTTTTTTGTACCAGCTTAGTGGATTTTACTGTTTCTTATCATTAGTAAATCTGTGAAAAAATATGGACCAAGTCAGGGAGAATTTCCAAAGGTTATTTTATTGATCACCAAGCACATTTTTTGGTCCAGCCTACAGTATTTATTATTATTATTATTGTTATTATTGTTATTATTATTATTATTATTATTATTATTATTGTACACCCTGACCACAGTGTCTCCTCTCTCCTCTTCTCCCCTCCATGACCTACCATCTGCACCCCCATCCATTCTTCTTCTGTTTAATTCTCCAAAAAGGGAGGCCTCCAAACTTGGCATATCAAGTTGCAGTGAGGGTAGGCAATTCTCTTCAGGGTAAGTATAGAAAAGAAACCCAGTGTGAGGAAAAGGATCTCAAAGGCAGGAAAAGAATCAGAGACAGCTCCTGCTCCCACTGTTGGGAGTTCCACGAGAAGAGCAAGCTACACAACCATAATGTCTATTCAGAGGTTCTAGGTCAGTCCCATGCATCCCTGGTTGCCAGTTCAGTCTCTGTGAGCCCCTGTGAACCCAGGTTAGTTGATTCTGTGGGTTTTCTTTTGGTGTTCTTGCCCCCTCTTCCTTTTAAAATCCTTCCTCTCCTCTTCCTCAGGATTTTCCAAGCTCCACTAAGTATTTGACTGTGGGTCTCTGCATCAGTTTTCATCAGTTGCTGGTTGAAGAATTGCTGGTGAAAGTCAGGCTAAGCACCAAACTATGAGTACAGTAGAATATCATTAGGAATCATTTTATTGCCTTTTTTTTTTGTCAGTCATGTTTCACTCTATCTTAGGTCTCTGGGCTGTCCAGCCTCTGGGTATTCCTGGTCCTCAAGATAGTATCAGGAGTGGGCTCCATCTTATGGCATAGGCTACAGGCTGGACCAGACATTACTTGGCCAGTCCACAATTTTTGTAGCACCTTTACTCCAGCACATCTTATAGGCAGGATCACTTGTAAATTGAGGTTTTATGGGTGGGTTCGTGTCTCAGTTCCCCCAATGGAAGCCTAGCCTGGTTTTGGAAGGTGGCATGTTTGGGCTCAATGTCTCGCTTTGGTAGGAGTCTTAGCTGGAATCACCCCTGTATATCTTGGAGGTTTACATTGCACTTGGTTTCTAGTTCATCGCAGTGATGCCCCCTAATTCAAGTCATCTCTCATAGTAACCTCTCCCTCCATCCTCTCCCTACCTGATACCTCTGTTCCCATCACCCCCAACCCCTTTACTCATATTATCTTTTCTATTTCTACTTGCCAGCGAGAATCATAGGTTTCTCCCTTGAGCCTGCCTTGTTCCTTAGCTTCTCTGGGTTTGTGGATTGTAATATGGTGAGCCTTTACATTATAGCTACTATTTACTTATAAGTGAGAGCATAGCATGTTTGTCTTTCCATGTCTGGGTTACCCTACTCAGGATGCTCTTTTATAGTTCCATCCATTTGTCTGAAAATGTCATAATGTCCTTGTTTTAATAGTTAAGTAATACTATATTATATAGATGCACCACAATTTTTTTTTAATCCATTCTTCGATTGAGAGGCATCTAGGTTGTTTCCAGTTTCTGGCTATTACAAATAAAGCTGCTGTGATCATAGTTGTCCACGTGTCCTTGTAGTATGATAAAGTGCCTTTTGGGTATATGCCCAAGAGTGGTATAGCTGGGTCTAGAGGTAGACCAATTTCCAATTGTCTGAGAAACTGCCTTATTGATTTTCATAGTGTCTGTAAAGGTTGTACTCTCACCAGTGATGAAGGAGTTCCCCTTTCTCAATATCCTTGCCAGTATGAATTATCATTTGTATTTTTTATCTTAACCATACTGACAGGTATGAGATGAAATCTCAGAGTCATTTTTATTTGCATTTCCCTGATGGCCAAGGATGCTAACATTTCTTAAAGCATTCTCAGATGTTTGAGATTACTCTGGTGAGAATTCTATTTAGATCTGTACCCTCATTTTTAATTGATTTTTTTTGGTTTTTTTTTATGTCTAATTTCTTGAGTTTTTTTAATATATATATATATATTTGAAAGTTAGTCCTCTATAACATATGGGGTGGGTGAAGATCTTCCTGCAATCCATAGACTGCTCTTTTGTCCTGTTATCACTGTTCATTGCCTTGCAGAAGACTTTCAGTTTCATGGGGTCCCACTTATTAATTGTCATTCTCAGTGTCTGCACTATCGGTGTTCTGCTCAAGAAGTCTTCTGTGCCAATGCATTAATCTTTATTCCCTTACTTCCTCTTCTATTAAATTCAGTGTATGTGGTTTTATGATGATGTCTTTGATCCCCTTACACTAGAGTTTTGTGTAGGGTGATAGATATGAATCTCTTCATTCTTCTACATGCTTTCTGTCTCCATTGTATAATTTTAGCATTTTTTGGCAAAAATCAGGAGTCCATAGGTGTGTAGATTTATAGCTGGTTCTTGTTTCTATTCCACTGATTCATGTGTCTATATTAGTATTCTAGGCTAATACCATATGTTTTTGTTTTTTTAATTACTGTTGCTCCATAGCACAGCTTGAGATGAGGGACAGTGATACCTCTGGAAGTTCTTTTATTGTTTTATCTATCTATCCTGGTGTTTTTGTTTTCCATAAGAAATTGAATATTGTTCTTTCAAGGTCTGTAATGATTTGGGTTAAAATTTTTTTTAATTTTTTTTTAATTTTTTATTAATTACACTTTATTCATTTTGTATCCCCCCATAAGCCCCTCCCTCCTCCCCTCCCGATCACACCCTCCCTCCCCTTTCTGCATGCATGTCACTCCGCAAAGTCCACTGATAGGGAACGTTCTCCTCTTCTTTCTGATCTTAGTCTATCAGTTCTCATCAAAAGTGGCTGCATTGTCCTCTACTGTGGCCTGGTAAGGCTGTTCCCCCCTCAGGGGGAAGTGATCAACGAGCAGGCCAATCAGATTATGTCAGAGGCCGTCCCTCCTCCCATTACTATGTAACCCACTTGGACACTGAACTGCCATGGGCTACACCTGTGCAGGGGTTCCAGGTCATCTCCACGAATAGTCCTTGGTTGGAGTATGATTTTCTGGGAAGTTCCCTGTGTTCAAATTATCTTGTTCTGTTGCTCTCCTTGTGGAGTTCCCATCCCCTCCAGCTCTTACTATTTCCCACTTCTTACATAAAATTCCATTCACTCTGCCCATCAGTTGGCCATCAGGCTCAGCATCTGCTTTGACAGTCTATACTGCAGAAGCTTTCAGAGGTCCTCTGTGGCAGGTTTCAAGGTTGTTTCCTGTTTTCTTCTGGCTTTCAGAAGCCCTCTATAGCAGGTTCCAAGGTTGTTTCCTATTTGCTTTTTCTTCTGATGTCCATCCTCTTTGCCTTTCAGGATGGGGATTGAACATTTTAGCTAGGGTCCTCTCTTTTGCTTAGTTTGTTTATATGTACAGATTTTAGTGGGTTAATTTATATTGTATGTTTATATGAGTGAGTATATACCATGTAGGTCTCTTTGCTTCTGGGACAACTCACTCAGGATGATCCTTTCCAGGTCCCACCATTTACCTGCAAATTTCATGATTTCCTTATTTTTCATTGCTGAGTAATACTCCATTGTATAGATGTACCACAGTTTCTGCATCCATTCTTCAGTTGAGGGGCATCTGGG